>NC_137147.1:68283499-68338499 GCF_951394435.1 Stenella coeruleoalba | reverse complement strand
TGCAGTTTTCTACATGTTTTACTCTAACCTTGAGCTTATGGACCATTAACTCATTTTAAAAAGACCATGTTTGCCTAATACAAATGACTGTGGCCCTGAATAGATTAGACCTTGCCCTGGAAATCCCTAATTCTGTTTTCTATATTATGGAGGTATCCCAAACCTCACTAATGTGATTTTATAGATGATTTTAATAGTTGAAGTTTAAGGTTTTTTATTTTGGTTTTTTATTGTTGTAACTTCTCCCTCTGCCTCCCAGTCCTGGCTCTAGTCAGAGAATTCTATTCCTGTAAGTCATTTATGTTTATTTCCTTGAAGAGCTGGGTGATTCTGAACAACATCTGTCCCAGTTGCCAGAATATTCTGACCTACACTAAAAACTGAAATCATTCCCCAACTCATTTTTTTAATCTTCCTGCTTTGTCAGTACTGTTGATGAATAGATGGATTGTAATCAATAATATTTGGGTAAAATACCATAAAATTTTATTAAATTATGTTTAAAAGGGGTGAGATTAGCAAAAGCCCATAAAGAATTCGTAATTCTCTGGTTACTGGCAGCCAAACATCAAAAACTTTTTACTTTTTCCATTCCCCAGAAAAAATATACTGACTGTTTATAGATTATAGTGTAGGCTCCATGAGATAATGTCCACCATAGAGTTTGCATGTAATCCTGACTTATCTAATAGGGTACATTGATCTTCAGGGTATTTTTTAGCTCAATTGGTATCAAAGTTATTATCAGACAGTGATTTTCTAAACAAAGGTTTTTTTTCTGTAAAAATATAACTGAAATACTCATAAAAGCTTTAAAACATTTGGACTCAACATTTTATTAGGAAGAACTGAAGTTTAAACTTATTTCTGTCATAAGATAGAGTTATTACTTAGTAAAATCCCTATTTCTGAGTTTGTTCTGATTTTTTTTTAAGAAAATGGTGATTTCTCTGATCTCTCCGGTCCTATAAACTGAGGTATGAGATTTTTGTTGTAGTCTGAACCCAAATAACTAACTCCATTTCAGTTCTGGTATCTCAAACCATCTGCTGCTAAATATGAGTCCACTTAAAAAATTCAAGTAAAAAAAGCCAATATAGTAATATTTTGAAAACATTTAGCATCATTTACTAAAAATGTGGATGAGGGAGCAAAAATACTTGAAGAATGTATTGAAAAGCAACGCATCTGTTTAATGGCTCTTTCACGAATCCCCATCAGTTTGGCATTGTGGAGAAAATCGCTACTAACAGCAGTTCTGCATGTATTAACATTTTGCCCTTTTTTCAGCAATGTTTGCTCACTGTAGTTCTACAGTGTGGTAATAATAATGCTTATCTTATGGAATATTTTTCTTTTACTTCTCAAAGAAATATATGTATTCAACCATAAATACATAAATATATGTATTCTAATCATAAATATAAAATATACATACAAATATACAAAGTAAATATATATACATGCATACATAAATACATAAATTTAACTAACCATAATTGTAACTTTCTTTCTAGATGATGACAGGTGTTAACAATTCTTGCCATTACCTACCATTTAGGTATTTCTTTCTTCTTCTTCTTTTTTTTTTTTTTGGTACTGCCTTACCGTCAGACAATTTTAATAACTGATGAATTAGTCATTAGATGGAATCTAGATATTTTGAGATTCTATTGTCTTCCGACATCTACATTTGTACATATGGGTCATATAAGTGTTGCAATTAATGCTGCACTTAATTGAAACACATCTTTTCAAATGTTTGTGAAATCTTGGAATCACTTGCTCCATATTTCCTAACGTATGATATTGCCAAATATTTGGATCTATTAGGATTAATAAATATGATTCACTTTATGATTGAAGGGGGGAGAAAGGTTCAAATATGCAGAGAAATTAAAGTAACATGGCTCCATAAATGTAGTTAATTTTGCTTCTTGACATTCTTAGAGTTGCCTTTGTTCTATTCAATGCTAATTTTTATTATACTGAGCTCGCAGAAATAGACATCTCAGAACCAGTGCTTAATGCATTTCATCCTTTTGACACTTTTAAGGGAAAATGTAGTTTTGAAACTATCTCCCACCTCCTCTTTTCCTAATCTTATTCACCCCACACTCCCTACCACATCCCCCAAATACGACCAAATATTGACTGACAGCTTGAAAGTTCTAATCGAATCATTCCCAGTCATATGTTTTCAATATGTTGGCTTAAAAAAAGATTAGGAGCCCAAATCTTTCATCTAATATCATTGCTCGATAGACAGACAGAATTTTAACTAGAGCAAATTCAAGTACAGCTTTCAGACCAGCCAAACCCAGGAGACAGGCAGGAGGTCTGCCCTTCCCCAGCCGTTCCTCTGTCTGCATTAGCCGTTCTTGCTTAGGCTCCATCGACCTGTCAGAGCCATCACAGTGATTGACTGCCCCGGCAGATGTGCTGCTATAACAGGTAACTTGATCATCCAGACCCATCTGTCTCTAAGTCCTCTTCAATTCACACTTTGAAAAATATTAGAGGTTGGGAGGGGTTGGATTCTTTGTTGTGATTTTTTTTTTTAAAAAAAGTAGGCTAACTGTATTTCACAAAAGGTTATCCTCTAGTAAGTGAATGGAAATATATACTATTTGAGCTCTTTAGTGAGATGAGCTGCTTCCAGGGCATATTACTATCAATATTTTAAATGGGCCAATAAGAGCTGGGAGAACTTGAAAACCTGATTTCCAAAACACAACCTAAAGTTAAGGACCAATTTTAAAGAACAACCATGATAATAATAGAATGATGTTTCAAAGATAACAGTTTCCATGTGAGTGAGACAGATGGGCTGTTTGTGTGTAGAGAGAGAGGAAGGGAACCTCGTGCGATGGGAGCAGTCCTGTGTCTTCCCTTCAGTGCCCACAGCCTGGCAAGTGTTATGACATCATTAAGCTGAATTGCTGATTTCAGATGGGTCTGGAACAAGAATGGGCAGGGTTAACTCAAACTTCACGCTGAAATGTAGTTAACTAATTTATTAGTGTCACTGTTTCTGATAATTACCTTTCACCAAAATATTTTGCTGTGCTTGTGTGCAG
Source organism: Stenella coeruleoalba (assembly GCF_951394435.1). NCBI lineage: Eukaryota > Metazoa > Chordata > Mammalia > Artiodactyla > Delphinidae > Stenella > Stenella coeruleoalba. Next base: position 68,335,419 of record NC_137147.1, on the reverse strand, counting down.
AGGATTTCATTCTACAAGTCAACACCCTAAGTGTGGAGCTGTTCAGGATCTACCAACAGCTTCTATTAAGAGAGAATATAATGTTGGTGAGATCAGTGGCTAACACTTTTCTATTTCTCAGTAAAGTCTATTGCCTACTCACTATCCAGGGATGAATGTTGGCTGAGAATGACATGGTTCTACATCTCAGGGGAAGTAACATACTGAAGCAAGCAAAACAAGGTAAAATGAATGACAACTGACAAAAAAGCAAGTGAACTCAAATTTTTTTCAAACAAGAGGCATAAAAATATGCTAAGTATGCAATTATACTTGTAGAACCTGAAGAAATAAATGAACATGGAGAAAGATTTAGACAAAGTTATTCATTCTGTAACAGAACTCCTTTACAATTCTTTCATAGGCTAGCCCATGATCATGCAATGCACCTTTCAATTAGCGTATGCCAATATTCATACTACTTCTCCAGATCAAAATAAGCAAAATAAATAAATTCCAAAAAGTTCTCTTTCTTGGCTAAGGGATCTAGATTATGTTCTGGCCGTAGTTTGCCACTTTTATCTACTGGTCAAATCTCATCATTTGATTTAAGATTCTTCATGTAAACGAACATCCTTTTTTCCTTCAGATGAGAAATGGAAAATATAATATTTTATTATTTTAAATTAACAATAACTATCCTTTCCAACTCTACCACCCCTTTTTTTTGGCCTGAGGAGGTTCAATTTTGCTAATGATATTGCTTAAAAGGCAGTGAGAGGCAAGCAGTTACTTGGTTTGAGCAAAGCTATTGCATGTTTCAAAGAGTTATTTACCACATAAAGCTTTGGCTGATTAATTCAGTTAACAGTCCTCCATTCCTCACTTCCAACCCAAAGTAAAAAAAAAAAAAAAATCATATATCTGAAACACAAATCTGTCCAAATTTTAGTATGAGCTGAGAATATGATGCCACAATTTTTAAAAAAATCAGCAGTGTCCTGACAAATTATATTTAAGAGCGTTTACCATTTTTTTAAAAAAAAGTTAAAATAAAGGGGGAATTGATCGCTATTTTCATAGTGTTTGTCATTGCATCCTGTGCAATTATTTGCTCTGAAGCCCTTTTAAGCGAAATGGTATTTCTAAGCCATAGAGATCTTCAGTACTTGTGTGCCATGGAATCAGATCTGTAAGTTTTCCCGATATGGAACAAGAGATTCTTTTTTAAACTCTTGCATTTTCATCTACTTCACATCATATAACTCACATTCTTAAAAAACGACTGAAGATTTTTCTTATTTCCATGTGGTTCCTGCTTTCTAAATTCTGTTGCTTGTTTTCTCCTTAGAGTTCTAAATGTTGCTTTAACATCTTTAGGTGTGATATAGATAGATTTAGAGTGATGTAGTTAGCAAGTCTCAAGCTGCAGCTTTTAAATACATTTGAAAACCTTCTTCTGAAGGAAAACAAGACACTCTTATGGGAAAGTTACACTTTATTTTGGAGGCATCTCTCTCGCAACTTTTCTTTCCAAAGATGCTGAATTTACTATGACTATTATTAACACATGTACGTAATTAATCCTCCATCACGCAAGCTTTCCATGTACAGTTGATCAAAGCTGGTTTATCCTTTGCAGAGCATAAACACCAAATTTTTCAAAGAGGGACCAAGGTCTATTTACCAATTAAATTCAGTTGAATGTTTGCTAAAGTGTCCCTTTACATGGGTTTATACCATATGATGTGTTGATCTTCCAGGGCACAATTTGCCTCTCTGTGTTCTACCCTGTAACTATAGTCCTGCATTCATCTCAATCCTGCCCTTGTAACATTTTTTGCAACTAATTATATCCATAGAAAGAGTTCAGTGTAAATATGGTTTTAGCAGTTTATAACAAGGAAAGTGGCTTCCACTTATTTTAAGTTCAAGTTCCGTATATTCAATTACTGTTAGCAAGCACTCCACCTACTGGCTTCCGTGATGCCAAGCAAGCAGACCATGATCTGAAGCAAACTGGCAGTTGAGTAAAAGATACTTACTTTCAACTCTGCCGATTTGCAAAGGATCTCAGCTTCCAGGTTGTCAGCTAGGATCAAACATGACTGACTTGCTGCTCACCAGGGTTAGGACAATTTTGGGTATTGTCTTGACCAAGTGAGAATCTAATTGTGAAAAGGAGTCTCATTATCAGTGTGGTGAATGAGGGTAGGATGGCTCGATGAGAAGTGAATTTTTATAACTATAACAAAGTGGAGTGGGGGAATCACGTTCCAGAGCCTCAAAATGTCTTTTATGCATATTTAGAGCAAATATCCATGCACACAAGCATAGGAAGAAAAAGTATTTTCATCCAAAAAAATTCTTAAAGAGAACAGGTTATTTAGTTTTAAAAATGAGTTAGGATTACAGACATCGCATATGGTATTTCTTATCCACCAATATGTCAATTTTTAAAATGTAATATTACAGTAGCAAGAGGAAAATCAGCACCTGAATAATTCCTTTAACCATTGTCCCCCACCTCCATGAACTTTTTTAGCTTAGTAGTCTTAGTAATGAATAATTATATGACAGAGACATTTCAGTATTAGGCATTATAGTGAAATCAAGAGAAATTGACCAGCTCTGTTCCACAGTGTCAACATAAGGTAAAAATCATAACCTTCTGCCTACCCCACCCACTAGTATCCATCTTGACATCTCTTTTTAAGGGCAGCTTACTGTGTAATTATTGCCACTGTGCTCATATTATAGTGCGTTTGAATATGGCAATAAACAATATGGCAATTAATGTGAAATAATACAAGAGAAAATCAAGGCACACAGGCTAGATATAGAGGCAAAGCAGCAGGAATATTGAAACTAACCTTAATGGGCTGTTGACGTGGAAATGCTTTTCCTAATATTGTCTCAGGGTGTTATTGTGAGTGGAGCTAGAAAAAGGAAATGCTGAAGGGAGCATGTCTAACTATATGTAAGGTTTCTTGGGGTCAACTATACATTATCATCAATTTTCCATCTTCTCCAGGATTAGTAAAGAATTATCATATGCTTTAATAGCATGGGAAGGTCTCCTGACTCCAGAAACTCTTGTAGTTTGCAGCTAAACCAGGATACAATATGGCACTAAGTAACAGAACCTATTCTGGGTTGATGAATACTTGTGCACTGATACGGGAATAGCTTTATAACTGCTTTAGTATGAGCCCAGTAAACTGCATCACAGATGCATGAATTTCTCTTTTGGCTTTGCAAAGGAAGTGTTCACAGTTAAGGCGGAAAAAAAAAAATCAGTTCCATTAAGCATTTACCCTGCAAAACAGAGATTGAGGAATCTTAGCACATGACGACACAACAAAATTTACCTGACCCTTCCAAGCTAAGGAAAACAAGACAGAAGGTCCTCTTGAGAGGCTGTATCATATATATGTTCTGAGGCTGTGCTGCCCATATGTTCAATAGGACTGTTGAATCTCAAAGTTATAATAATTTGCAACGAGGTGCCAGAACCAATTATTAAATATCATATGATCCAACAGAGATGAAGTAAAAATATACAGGGTCGATTTTACTGGCTTTGACGATTATAAGGCATTTAAAGTACTTTGAATTTACAGTATAACTTGAGGGTTGTATTAACGACTTCCTTATGCTAGAATTTTGTTCCCAGCCGAATATCATAAGCTAAATGCAGATGGCATACTTTTCCAAGGACAAAGGGAGTCTTGGCCTTATCCTTTCTTTCTGATTTGTATAGCAACTCAGGAAAAGGAGATATGCTATTATGATATCTTCCACTAATGTAAACCTTTATTCAAAAGCGCAAATGACAGCCAAAAGTACAATTCAAGTGAGAAAAAAGGTAGTGTGTGATAGTATCACAGAACGAGACAATCTCAGCCAAATTGTTGCCTATAGTGTAGAAAAAGGAGCCTCTTCGTTTTCAGTATAAAGTCATAATTTATGTACCATGACATCTCTAAAACATGAATGAGTGAATGTTTTAAATACTGGTTCTGATCTGAAAGCCAAGGTCATTTCTTTATCCCCAATTGCTGAGATTCTACCCTCGGTGAAATCAAGGAGATGTGAATTGGTGGCTTACCACCAGCAAAGCAAGACGTTCGGAAGACAAGGGTGCCTCTTAGGTTCTTTCTGCTATTATTTCGAAAGTACTAGTGAGGGTTTCAGTCAAGTCCTCAGAACCAAAACAAGATTGTTCTACCTTAGCAACTTGTCGATGGAACAAAACCATCTCTCTGAATGGGTTTTCTTGGGAATCAAATTCGAAAGGCAAAACTCCTGTAGTTTTGTGGGAAATAGAATGTATGCTCCAAGCTGAGCATAGTGTGTCTACTAAGTCCTCACTGTGATCACTTTGGGAGATTGAAAACTGTCTTCCCTTGGTCACTGGAGCACTGCGAGCTTAGGACCATGTTTGTCTATGTATGTTTACAGCACCTGTCAGTCGATACATGAGAAACAAGAAAAGTAATGTAAACTGATCCCTCCTTTTGCTGAATATTTAATGCAGTCCACCAGAAAGAAAAGAACAAACATTCTACTTTCCCAATGCTTGTCTTCCATGCCCTCTTCTAATATTCTCTGGGGAGAGGTGGGTTTCAATCTTGGTCAGAGCAAGTACCCATTTACTTCAGAATCCTCACTTTCTTGTCTCAGCTTCCTTCCTGTCTCCTAAAATGAAATTTATTTTATTTTAGCCACCTCTGAGCAGACTTGTGTGTATATATTTTCAGAGAAATTGGATTGTCCATATGGATTTTTAAATCAGTTTTCAGATCAAGTTCAGAAATATGTAAACTGTTGTGTTGTTGGACCAGTCAGGAGTAGAACATATCACTCAGATGAAGAGCACCCAATACTATAAAGTGATCTTTAAATGAGAAAACTAGAGTGTAAGTCAATTAAAGTGGCCAATAATGGGAAAACAAGTGCCCATTCCAAGAGCAATTGTAAGACATTTAACCCAAGGAAAGTTGCATTATACATTTTTATTAAATTGAAGCTATATTCACACTTATTGTGGTTTGAAATGTGAACCAATATTTTCTATCTTTGGTTTCCTTACTTTAAGATCTCTTAATGTGCATAAGATGTAATTCATAATATCATATGACTGTTTTAAATTTGCAAGTTACTGTCTCCAAAGTTATAATTTAATTTAAATCGATAATTGCCCATTAAATTACTGTGCTCTCTCATAAAACAGTATCTGACCTGAGATTAATGTAGCAAGACCCTGGGATTCCTAAAACTCTTGATTCTTTGTATTTTAACATTATTTACAACATAACACATCCAATTTTAAAAAGCACTTTGTCATTTAGCACAATATAAAGTATTAGCTTTAAAAGATGCATTCAATCCTATTTAAAGCTTAGACCCGCTGTTTTTCAATAATCTTTATAACAAGGGAAAAAGAAAAAATTAAGCTCCTAGTAACAACAACAACAATAAAATACTATTATGCCCACTCAAATTATTTCTGAAAGTCATGCAAAAATAATATTGGTAACTCTTAAAATAGTTTGTAGAAAATCTGCAAACGTGGATCTTAGGGGAGAGGAAAAAGAGAACTTCTGTAAATCTAAAAGTAATAATAGTATTGGTGAAAAAGATATTTATTTGCTTTCCAAATGGAAGTCTTCACATTGAGGAGGAAGATAATGCCACATACCAACAAGAAAAGAAAATTTTTTTTAAAAAAAGGAGAAAAACAAGGGAAAATATATTAAAACTCTTGGTGAATAATTGCACTTATGTGTTTGGGGAAATGATAAATTCTGAAGTGACAGCTTGAAAACTGCAACATGTCTATATGTTAATTTCCTAATATCTGATTGTATTCTAGTTTTGCTCTGGGACACTCTGAAGGGTCTGACTTCCTTTCTACCTATCAGTTTCGTTTCTGCTGGCAGGTAATCCCCCATGAATGAAAGATTTATACGTGTGAAAAGGGTTAGGATAAAACATTATGGAATGTCATGTAGTTCTGCTATTTCATGCCATCATGCTTTATTTATATTACTAATATTCAGTACTTACCCCATTATAGATACAATGCTAAGCACTTCAAGTATATTATCTCATTAAATTCTCTCAACAAAATTGCAAGATATTTTTCTGCCCTTTCTCACATGAGGTAGTTGAGACATAGGAAAACTAAATGAGTTGCTATTGGTTGTGGAACAAGCAATGGTATAGAGATTCTTAGACAAATATGTCTAATTCCCTAGTTCATGCTCAAAAGTCTACTCTGCTGCTTCTCATAAATTTCAGCCCTTGAGAATTAACCATGTAATGTTGACACTGGAAATGTCACATGTTAAATGCAGGCACATGGTTTACTTCCCAGCAATGGGAATGAAATCAAAATAGGACAACTTTTAAGCTTTGAGCATAAAATGAATTAGTAACAGTACAGCATATAACACATAAATGTTATTCAGAAGTGTTAGATATTGTTGTTGCTATTGTTAGTAAAGCCTTGCCAAAATGACAACTTAGTACGTGTAATGAAAAACAGCTCAAGAGGAAGATACAATGACCAAGAGGGGTAGGAAAAAATTTAATGATGCTACCCCAAGCAGTTCCCTTCATTTCATCTCCCACACTTTCATCTTTGAACTCAAGAGGACCACGTGATCACGTGACCTGATTCATCCTGGATAGTTAGAAAGACAGAAAGCAGCACGTCATTTTTACTTCCACCAGTAGCACACTCACAGACAGGGAACTTGAAGCGTCATCTTTCCAATAAACCATTAAATTCAAGGACTACAGACAACAAGGATTTATAATTATCTAATTCTACTTCTCTCTCTTTGTGTCTCATCACTACCATTGAGAATGTGTGTGTTCATTTTAAATTACAACTGTGGCAAAAATGACTTAACTTTAATTAAAATAATGGCAGAAATGACTGATTCACTTGAGTAAAGCAGAAGTGAATGAATTGTTTTTGCATTTGGTAAAAGGGAAATTTGGATCCTGAGTTTACCAACTAATGTAGAAATAGAAAATTTTTTAAGAAATGATATTGGAAGGTCTGGTAAGCCATGAAGGAGATGAGATGACTGATAGTTCCAAATAACTTACACTTTTAAACTCTTTGATCTTTTTTGAACATAAATTTGTCTCCTTAGCTTTCAACACTTGGTCAGAAAAATTGAAATCTCCCTAGGTTGTTTTCATTTTGGGGGTCTGAATTGATTCTGGTTATAGAAATGTTGTGGAAACTGGAATCTTGGTCTTCTTACTTCAACAGTAGGTTAGGCAAGTAGTTATGAAAACATGAATGTTAAGTAATGGAATGTTTCCAAGCAATGGAGAACAAATTGGTTTACTACTGCCTTGTAGTTGTTATCACATCCTAAGAATTATGGGTACTCTACTCCGTCATAGAAGAGTACAGAGACATTGAAGGAGACACTTTGTTATGCTGGGGCCCCTTGCAGATCTAAGTAACAGAGACTTCATTGGCCCTGTATTGATTAAGAGCTTTCTACAATTTAGGTAAACAGGTATTTTTCAACATTATTTAACCCACAGTAGGATTTTAGCAAATAGAATTTAGATTTTCCAAATGATTATAATGATATTTTTGAAGTTTAAGACGTTTAGAAGAATGTTAGTCTAAGTGATATTGTCCCTAATTGAACTAAGTAAATATTTATGACCTGAAAAGTTTGACTTTCGAATTTCCAAAGTTCAAGCAAAACCATTTCTTTCTTTCTGTAAAAGACCAAATGAAGGCACATGCTATAATTGCTGGAAAATCCAAAATGCCTAATATCCTTAATAACAATTATGTTATTTATGTCAGTGACAGAACGATATTAAACCAAGAATTTTGTTTTTGATAAAATTTAAACTAGATTGCCTTTTTAATCCAAAATTGAATATATTACTAAAATTTTTTTTCTGTCGTTCCCTTTCCTTGCCCCCCTCCCCGACAACAACAAAAAAAATACACCACAACATAACCAGAGATGGCTTTTGGATTGTGGTATGTGTTGGACTGTTCAAGGGTATTATGTGATTTGATTAGTGTAGGTTAATCAGTAAGCAAAATGATTTGTTTGGAAGTGAGAATTGAATTAATAGTCAATAAATGAAACCATCTTACTCATGTTGAGATACTCAGAAAATATTAAATATAGGGTTAAATTAACACAAATACTATTTGTTTAGAATATGAATTCTTTTAACTCTATAAATGTCCATACAAGATTGTGTAATTCTTGAACATCTGTTAATTGAGGACACGAATAAGAATTTGCAAAAAGTGTTCTTTCTTTTACTAACAGTTGGCCCAGTTGGCCAGTTGGTTAAAAAGTGAAAAATCCAATCAATTATCATATATATATATATCAGTCTCTCTCTATATATGCATCTATCTACATCTGAAGTTGTTTGGGACACATAGGAATAGTTTTAGCTGTTTGGCTCTCCTGTGTTGCCAATGACCAATTGAACCAATATTAATTCAACCAATTGAATACCTATGCAATAGCAGAAAGTGTAAATAGGGTAATAAAATGTGAATTTCAAAAACCAGATCAGGATTGTTATTAAAATTTAGGCCATATATTTTTGCCATATTAAAACTCATTTGGTTTAAAAGGTATGTCCTGTATTTCTAAAAATAGGAAAAGTTAGTCTTTTAAGGAGATATTGCATTATATAGATCTTTTGGTAAACTTCACATTGACTGCTTAATAAAGTGCTTGACAATATGCATTACAGAAAAAAATTGAATCAATATTTATGCCTTATATACAAGTCTATAATTGCTCATTTATTATGAGAACATATAAATATGCATTCATACACACTGGTACCCAGCTTAGTGTCTGGCACTTAGTCAGCATTCACTATATATTTATTGAATTAATAAATAAAGGCATATAATTATATAACTCAATGTACATCTATTTCTTAAACTTATAACTAATTTTTAGATACCAAGTATTGACTCCTATCCAGTGAGCCAAACTAAAGTTGTTTTTTTTAACCTTAACAGTCTCACACATGGTTAAATAATTATGGTCCACTAGAATATAACAAATGACTATAATGACTTCTCATTTTTAATAATTTTATTGATAAAATGATGTTATATGTACCTTTATCCAGAGAGCCAACATGACATTCTACCTGTTAAAAAACGGGGGCAGGTACTTAGTTTTATACACTGTTCCCTGAAATAAACTCTAAAACTAGTGTGATGCTCCAGCAGATCCATTTACCTTACTGTTAATTTGGGCTACAAAAAAGATACTCAGTGTATTTTAATTCCAAAGACTGGGTTCCCTGAAAAAAATCAATAAAAAATATCATTTTCAATACCATTTAATTTACACGATTTGACTATCCAGCTATCCTACAGTTATGTTTTGTTTTTATTCAATGGATTGAATGCTGTGTTTTGTTTTCAGCAGATGTGACTCTGAGTGCACTGGAGAACAATTTATGCATTTGGCTTAGAATGTTAAATGAACATACCATCTAATGATTTGCCCAGTATAAGCAGTCACTTTTAGAAGTGATATTGAAAGCAAGAAAAATTACTTAAGGGATCAGTTACATCTAAAATGATGAAATCAATAACAATATTTTCTCTGGGATTCTTTCTCTCTGATAAGCAAAATCTTTGCTTAAAAGCCGCATTAAAATTTAATCACAATCTGTGTGCGTTAGCAATTGATAATTTCTGGACAGCTGTCTTCTGCTTTGTTTAAGTCTTGTGTTCCTTCTGTTTAAGTTATGCCTTTTAATAGCTGGATTAAGTACATTTGGTTTTAAAATATATTATTAGAATATGATCATATTTTATCATTTTGCAACAGTGGATTGCAGTTTTGTATTGCTTTGCAACAATGTTTAAACTAGGGTGAAGACCTCATGGGTGGTGAAACTACTGGAAACTTATATTAGTTCTACCAGTAATTTTTTTTCAGAATCCATGAGAGTAGATAACAATTTGTGCTAATGATCTTAAACTAAATACTTTAGCTTTAGACTGTGAGCTGGAATCAGCTCTAATTCATCTTTGTTTACCTGCTTCCCGGTATTTTGTCTGCCACATATTGAATAATGAAAATATATGTGTTCAGTGATTTAATAAATAATCCTTAAAGACATTGGCTTATATACTTTTTAAAATTTCTTAACATAGCTCTAAGAACAATCTCTGTTATAGCAATTGAATGTATATGTGTACTGATATCCTCAATATTTAAGGAGATAGATGATCACTTTTAAGTATCAGTATTTCATCATTAAGCACAGATGATGTAACAGCCAGTTCAGCAATAATTGCTATTCCATAGTTACCCTCTCTGTCTGTTTCAAAGGAAGAGAATAAAGAAAGATTATCTTTCAAAGTACTTCCTCTGATTACATCCCTACTCTCTAATCAACTAACACGACTGCCAGAACTTGCAGTGATAATGTCATATTTATTATAGGATGACTGTTTAAAAGAATCAATATGTTCGATGTTAGGCTATGCATTTAAGTTTTGAAGGAAAAATAGCTGACACAGTGGTCATATTATAATGCTTTGTGGTAAAATAGTTTTTATTATGTTATTTTAATGTACTCAACTAAATCAATAAGGTTAACTGCATTTGCCAGCATTAGGACCAATAAAATTTGTACCTATTCAATAGCATAATTTACGTGCTGGTATTTACCTTTATCTTTGCATCAGATGCTAATTAATTAAATACTTCTGCTGAAACTAATAAATAAGTAATAATTAGATAAACACATTGCAAAAACATAATTTGAAAGAAGCAGATTGAAGTGGCTTGGGAATATAGGTAGCCATATAATATGTCAATTAAAAGAAAAACTGAAATATTCCAAATATGTCCACAATATGTCCAAATATGTCTGCAATATGTCCAAATATATGCACAATATTGCAAAATTTAAAATAGTGCATATTTTAACATATACAGAAGATGCAACATGGACCTTTAGTTGGTTATCTATGAATAGAAGATTATCGGTCATGTCGATTTGAAAATTAATTTATACGAAATGTAATTACAAGTCAAAATTTGTTCTTTAGATAACATAATTTTGATATGTATAAATTATGTAAGAGAGGTAAATTATTCAACCTTAAGTGGATACTTGATTCCCTTAAATAAGATTGTTTCTTGAGGACTGGGGGACATTGAAGTAAGTGTGTCTTAAAATGCTGTGGCAAGGCCACGGGCAAGATATGCCTCATTTTCAACATTGCATCATAAAGAGATTTAAAGATTAAATAAAGAAATGTAAGGATGTATGTTAGCAAGCATACAGCAAATGAAAACTCATTTCCCTTGGAAGTATAATTTCCATAAATTACTAATGTTGGGATTGTTGTTACCTTTATTTTCTCATCATCATTTTTTTTTAGTGTTCTATATTCCAGTGTGTTATGTTTAAATGTTCAGGAACTAAAACTGCTTCTACAAAATAACCCTAGAAAACCCTAAAAACTGCAAATCCTTCCAGGGAATTCACCCGAAGTAAAATCATTTTAACATGATTTTTTTTTTCCCCCAGTAATTTTCAAAAGCATTTTTTTCCTAAGATCAAATTTTGACACTATCCCTTTTTTTCACACTATGATGTGACTCCTCCTATTATTAAACTTTATGGTTTGAAGTCTTTCTTATTTTACTGCCTACAGCATATTAGGTTACTTTTTTAAGAAAAGGTGAACATATTAGCATTACATAAAATGCTAAAGTGACAAAGAGTTAAACTAGGAATTTTAGATGAATATACTAGCAGTTTGCCATTCTGACAGCAAAAGCCAAGCTAGTGATTTAAAAAAATGCAAGTTTGAAAAATGCAAATGGTGTTATACAAATATGCAGCCATATGTCCATAATACACACATTTTTTGGGGAAAAATTAGTAAAGATTTCTATCACAGAATTGTATCTCAAAATGGTGGGGATCTTGTTTCTTATATTGTGTTCCCAAGAAGATGGTAAGATAGTGAAATTATGTTTCAAATTTTCCTACATATATTAGAGTGGAAAATTCATTATTTTTAGGTTGATGTGGAATTTGGCTCTATGTTTTAATATTCCACTTTGAGTAGGTGCTCTACTTCATCTATAACATAGCAAAATTGTCCAAAATGTCCAGATTTTAGTCATAAAATTTTCTACTCAGACAAGTAAAGTTTAAAACATAGTCTCTTTGAACAAGTTAGCAGTCCTTGGAACTCAAAGCCTATGAGACAAGAATAAAATATAGTTAGTTTGAGTAACGTTAAGCTGTGAAATTTGGATAACCTTTAAGCAACTCTGCTCTGTTGATCACAGAATCAATAACAATAGGAGAGTGGAAGCCAAATGCAAGTGGTGAAACCTCCAACAGGAAAATATCAATTAATCTTTTTCAATAGAGTTGAAGTATGGGTAATCCCTCATTAAATAGTTTGAACCTTCTTCCAAGTAAACAAAGGAGGGATAATGAATGATGTGGTCTGCCTTGTTTACATGGAGAATCTTCAAGAGGCTTAGGCATAACCTCTCAACACAGAGGTCTTCTTAGCCACTGGTCACTAATTACCCTCTTTTAAAGGTATTTGTGTAAGCAAAGAGACTATGTTTTCAGACTTAACGTGAGAATACCACTTAAGTGCCAATATTTTACACTTAAGCCAATATATTAAGCAGTGTCAAAATCCACGGGCTCCCCACCAAAAATAAAAAAGTTATTTCCAAGATGTATTTAAATAAATGTTCATTTTCTTACAGTTCTTGTCAAAAGAGCTATTTCTGTTATAAGAAATAATTTATGTCTAACTGCTAGAGATACAGTATAACTATTGATTGAACTATTCCAGCACCCTCAGACCTCCAATCACTGTGAAAATTCTGGGCTGTAAGGGAGAAGAGAGGACTGGAATTATCATCTGTTGTGTCATCTGCCAATAACTTTGCCCTTGATATTTAAGCTATTTGAAAGTAAATGAGTTCTTTAGGCCACTTGTCACCAAGCAAGTGTCATTTAAAAACCACATGATACTTTCAAATTTCTGTATGATACAAGCACCAGTAGTTGTTAATTATTGCCACAGACACTTTGAATGTACCAGGTGTACATCTATAGTGGACCTAAAGGAAGAGAATTTTACCATGATCTATAACCATGGTCCACATTTCTTACCATGCTTATTCATAGTATCAGTTTCTCAGTGAGCTTACATATATGACCGAATGTATATATATGAAATGCATATCAGTAATCTTAATGTCTGCAGCAGCATTCGTCATGTCTAAAGCACAGTCTGTGTAAGAAGTCAGAATTACTAAATTTGTCAGCACAAAAAACTTTTCATAAAGAGATGCTCAGGCTTATGAACAAGGGACAAGAGAGATGAAAATCTGAAATAACTCTAATCCTAGTAAAATGTTTTTTGTTTTTTTGCCAGAAACTCTTCAACAATTCACATTGTCAGTGCTATTTTCATGCTGTCTCTGGATTTTGCTCTGTGGATTAAAACATGAAAGGTGAAAGAGTTATTCAAGAAGAGATACAAAAAGAAAATTTACATATTCATGTCTATGACCTGTGATTGACTGGTGTTGTCTTTATATCTTAAAATATTATCATTTATTTTGAAGTAAAACTTCCTCTTTAAATATAACAAATAAGCCATGAGGACATTCAGTTTACACATTTATGTATTCTTATAAATTTATAATACTCTTGAGAATAAAACTTAGAGATGGACAAATTTAGAAGAAAATTGACAGAAGTCTATGGCTTTGTCAATAGTGTCCAGTGTTTTAGTAATATATCATCTTGGAAACAACATTGGATTTTAGTATCAGAAATTGTTTCTACTTCTGTTTAAATATTTTGTATGCCATATAAAGTTTAAAAAACTAAATAAAAATGTTTGAATGTAGATATAGCTAATTATGTGATAGTGGATAAGTTGCTGAATTGCAGTTTCTTTATCCATAAATTAGAGACATTTTATTAAAACATCTCTAAGAACCATTGCAGCTCTATTATCTATGAATATGGTACAGATGCTAGCATGGAAGAATGATAATTTCACTTAGCCTTATTTATTTTAATGTATCCCCAAAATTTATTCACACTCTATTGATGGAAATTTTGTATTATGCTAACAAAACTTTAGAAAAATAAATATACATACATGTGTATATATAATATATATAACTATATTTACACAAAAACAAGTAAATATATATGAATAAATAGATGACATACTCTTCAAATTGATAATGTAGAGATTGCAGGGAAAAATAAAATGGCTTTTTAATAAAACAAAGTAGGTGTTTTGCCCTTATAACACTGTGGCTAGTAGTTAAGAAGGGAGCGATTTATTTGTAGTGACACCAAAACGCCTTGTGTGTAGGAAACCTTAGTTCAAGTTTACTTTTGTTATGCTTTATGTGGTTGATGAAATTCCACAGCATCTAAACACAAAAAACATCGTACTTATTAAAATCACACACAAAATATCCTTCTGCCCTTATGCTTGTTTATTTTTCGAAGTTTCTGTTTCTTAGAGATTGTCTATTATTGGAAAATTAATTTAGAGATGCATTTATGCCTACACCATCACCATTTGATTTCCAGATACTTGTGGAATACCTCACTGTTGGTTAAATGAGAGATGTGTTGGCCAGTTAGCATACAGTTGAGTTTAGTTGATTTACATCTTTCTGTATCTATTACTAGAAGGTATTTTCTGTGCCACTCAAAACATTATTATTTGGTAGATTTTCTAAGTTGTAGTAATGTTTATAATAAGGAAATACTATCATATAATAAATATAAATGAAGCTTACTCTTTTAAATTACATTTTTTCTTTGGTATTTGTTTCTTAAGAACTTATAAAACCTCAAAGAATATCAGTAACTTTGCCTATCTGATTTTTAGTATAACAAAATGTATTATTCATATAAAACAGAGAAGGTATTCAGTACATTTGTTACATGAATGAATGAAAGAATTATGAGTTTTCAGGCATATTGTTTTGCAATTGTTAGCATGACCTGAGGACTAAGCAGGGGCATTTTTATCTTTTTCCTATTTATAATGCAAAAGACAGCTTCACAATCCTCAGAAGAATCTTATGGTGCATGCCAAGCCCGTGTCCTCCCTGACATTCTTAAATATAACATTTTTACCTTATAGTCATACTATGTGACATAAAACCAAAAATTATATGCCTATCCTGGTTACTTAAACTCTTATTTCTCAGAATAAGATAACTACATTTAATGTATCATTTGTTAATAGGTCTGATCTTATTGGAAAAAGAATTAGACTATTTACTTTGGGATAGACAACATGTTTTTCAAAATATGGTAAGAGTGTGTCAAAATAGCAGAAAATTGTTCATCGATCTGTATAAAATTATTATGAATTGTTTATCACCACACACACACACACAGACACACACACACACACCCCCCACAGCTTAACCTAGACATCAGCCAACCTGAGTTGCCAGTGAGGCAGGGACGCTGTCATAATGCCATGAAGAAAAGATGGAGGGTTGGTCTGTACACAGAAACAAGTTCAGTAATTACCTCAAGAACATCAGTAGAAGCAGAGCACCAATGCTGTCCCTGATTTTACCATAATCTATCTCTTATACATCTTCAAAAAAAAAAAGCTCGGACTTTAGACTTGATAATTACATTAGCTTCATTATTTAAAGTAGGGGGTACCCAAGAACTCTGTGATGTAACCCATTTAGGAAAACCCTCTCTTCTAGGATCCTTAACTCTTTGCCTTTTTTACAGTGAAGAGAGAAGACACAGTTTTTAAGCCCCTTCTCTCCTTGCTTTGAGTGAGGGGGAATGAAACACTTCAAGTAAGCAAAGAGAAAGAAAAGTCACAAATGAATCACTAAGTGGAATAAAATCTGTGCTTTCATCAGAACTTTCTGTGACTCATCGATTACTTTTTCTCCTCCACAATATACCATGGTAAAGTCACTGCCTTAGTCACTCAATCAAGGGAAAATTGCATTTGAGTTCATTTCTAAAAATGAAGTCATAAAATTTCCCTGAGTGAAAAATGATGAACTATATTAACTCAGTTTGCATACACCCCAAACAAGGCAGGGAAGAAACCTGATTTGTAACTGTCAATGTCACTGGAATTCAAAGATGTGTAAAATTCCTAAGCTTGTTTTCCATTCAAATTCGGTGAGGGAAAGTACTTTTTTCAATTCTATGGATTTCCAAATTGCTTGCAATTTTTCTTACAAATATAGTAGCTAATTCTTAGGATCTGACTCTATAGTGCTATGATATGGAAAAGACAATTAAAAAGTAGTCATCAGAATGTGTTAGTATTTATAAAATGTGTACTCCCCCCATATATACGTATGTATGTGTGTGTGTGTGTGTGTGTGTGTGTATAAACTTATCTGTGTCTTTGTAAATGGCAAGAACATTTAAATTTGTCACTTAGAACCATATAGTCCCCATTGATCTTTTAATTCAAGTTAGAAACTACAAACCTGAATATCATGAAACAGAATATGTTGAGATTATGTATTAGGTACATATATACAACACCTAATGAGAGCTCAGAAAGAAAATTATTAGATTTCTCCATGGCCAGATTGTATTAATACTTTTAAAAAAGGCTTTAATAATGGTCAGAATAAAATGAGAACTGGTCTTTAAATCAAATACAATATTATCCTTCATATATCATTTTGATTTGCATTCCATGTTCATGGTACCCTCCATGGGATTGTGGAGATATTTATTGTAAAAAATACTTGGACTCTCTAAAGTTGTACCCCCAAAATAATTCCTCTGACATTGTAGGTAAAACAGGTACATGATATAGAAAAAGATAATTTTACTCTCTGAATTTAAGTTTTTAGTTATTGTTGAATAGGTACTGTTGGTATATTTGGCTGAGAAAATGTAATTTTTTATGTGTAATGGATGCCTTTTGACATTTTGAGAGGTTAAAGCCTTATGAGTTGTCTATAATAGACCATATTGCTTGATACAGTTTGGGTCAAATGGATTGATTATCCAGAGTAGTTTACTGCTTAGCTCAGCTGGGAAACTTTCAGCATGGAGTCAAGGACCCTTGTGCTTTAGAAGTTCATCCTGAAACGCCCGTTGCTACTTTTAGGAAGTTCTTTAGATGCGACTTTGGGAACTTAATCTCAATAAAGAAAGATCATCTCTTCAAAGTTCAGACGTGCCATCATTTTGACCTTTCTCACATAGCAGGAAATGAAGAGTAGCACCGTCTTCTTTATCCTTCTCTTCCCTCTCCATGTTTCTAAGTGCTTGACCCTTCTGTCTTCTTCTATACAAGATAAATGACCTTAATTTTATCTCTCTAATCCCCCCAATAAAGGCACTGAACCCAACTTCTTGGGGTTAATTATCTGATCCTCTCTGGCCATCTTCCTACTCAAAGCTTTTGTGTTGTTAGAATTTCCTTCAGCTGGTTTTGTTGCTTGCCCATTAGGTGGGACCCTAGCTGGGCAAACGTCAGGCAAACAAAGAGCCACTGAAATATGTATTTTTTTTCCAGAGAAAAATATCCTTTATTTCAATCTCAGCCTAAAATGAGATTTACCTTTCCCTCTAACAAAGCTCTCAGGAGATTCTGTCCAAAAGCTGAGCCAAATGATTTTCAGGAGAGATATATTACTTGCCAAGTTCTCAATTGACTACCTAGGAGAGTATTAGAAAATATAATGATACATGCACACGTTTTTTTTTTTGTATTTGAGACAGTAAACTTTTAATATTTTCTTTTAAAAATACACAGTAAGTTAACTCTTTAAGTCAATACGCCTCAGAGATAGGGGAAAATGGAATTTCAGAGCAAAGGGAAAGTGCATCCTTACTTAGGTTATCACATTCCCACACTCCCAATATCCATAAACCAGGAAGTTCACTCCATAGCACAGAGGAGTCTTGAATGGTAGCTCAGATATTTGAACTATGTATAGTTTACCTTTTTAATAAGAATTTAAAAAATTAATTAGTTGAAATGCACCAAATCTTATTTGTTGAAAAATAGAAATATTTTTAAAATAAAGGTTTGTTTTGCCTTAGTTATGCCAAATTCATTAGAATGTCCGTAAAGGTCTAGGATATTTAAATATTCCTCAACACAACTGAGTTTCCTGTTCATTTCTCAGTCCTAAAAAAAATGTGAAAGAAATGGATTAAGACTTAATCGTTGCTAGGCTAGGTGCATCTGAAAATTTCCAGGTAAGTCAGAGAGTTCAGATTTACTCAGTGTAAAAATCCTGGGTTGATATCTAGCTTTATCCATACTACATGTCTAGCATTCACCACTCTGGTTCTAATCAGCCCGGCCTGCAGACTTTCTCCTTCCAACCATAGAATCAACAACAACCACTTAAAGAGTCAGGTTGCACAGAACTATATGGGGAAGTAATCAGACTCCCTTACTGATAATTTTCTCCAGAGTGCAAAACCTTGGAACTTTCAGCTTTGGGGCTAGCCCAGGGGCAAAATAATAGTAATAATAATAACATTAATAATAATAACACTAATAATGTAACAAACTACAATAATAAAAAGTATATTTCTGATGTATCTTGTATAGGAACTTTTTGAGAAAATGTAAACTTAAACAAAATATTTTCACAGGGAGCATAAGGGTACAGGTAGCCCAAATCAATGATATTCTAAAATGGAAGTGATAACCCTTGTGGCTTTTCAGTGTGACAAATTAATAACCCATACTTCAGACATAAATTTCTTCAGGATGGGCTTAATGAAACAGGTATCAGTTTTTTAAAAATTCATCTCAAGTAGAAATAAACTCTTTCTCTTGTAATTGGTTTTTATGGGAAACTTTGAACTCCTTATGTCCTTAAGACCAGGAAATATTCTTCTTAGTTTATACTAAGTATCAGGAGCAGTGGAAGAAGATGGGAAATTAACTCTGAGAAGGCAGTATTTTTAGTAAGATAGATAATAGCATTTGTAGTTCATGGAGAATTTCTACAATCCAGTGATTCAGGCAAATATTTTTGCTAAGGTGTTTGATACCAAGTTATTTCATTGGGGGTATACATATATGATTTTCAGGAGAGATATGGTAAATATATAATATATATATTTTTATGTCAGTCTTTATTATCCAAAGAAAAAGGAGACCTGGAAAATAGATGAAGAACCATTTTTTTTAACATCTTTATTGGAGTATAATTGCTTTACAATGGGGTGTTAGTTTCTGCTTTATAACAAAGTGAATCAGTTATACATATACATATGTTCCCATATCTCTTCCCTCTTGCGTCTCCCTCCCTCCCACCCTCCCTATCCCACCCTACTAGGTGGTCACAAAGCACGGAGCTGATCTCCCTGTGCTATGCGGCTGCTTCCCACTAGCTATCTATTTTACGTTTGGTAGTGTATATATGTCCATGCCACTCTCTCACTTTGTCACAGCTTACCGTTCCCCCTCCCCGTGTCCTCAAGTCCCTTCTCTAGTAGGTCTGTGTCTTTATTCCCATCTTGCCCCTAGGTTCTTCATGACCATTTTTTTTTCTTAGATTCCATATATATGTGTTAGCATACGGTATTTGTTTTTCTCTTTCTGACTTCACTCTGTATGACAGACTCTAGGTCCATCCACCTCACTACAAATAACTCAGTTTTGTTTCTTTTTATGGCGGAGTAATATTCCATTGTATATATGTGCCACATCTTCTTTATCCATTCATCTGTTGATGGATACTTAGGTTGCTTCCATGTCCTGGCTATTGTAAATAGAGCTGCAATGAACATTTTGGTACATGACTTTTTTTGAATTATGGTTTGCTCAGGGTATATGCTCAGTAGTGGGATTGCTGGGTCGTATGGTAGTTCTATTTTTAGCTTTTTAAGGAACCTCCATACTGTTCTCCATAGTGGCTGTATCAATTTACATTCCCACCAACAGTGCAAGAGGGTTCCCTTTTGAAGAACCATATTTTTAACTAGTGAATCACATCCTAAAAAATGACAGGCAAGTATAGTAGAGACGTAATAAAAATTTCCTATAGTTAAAATTACTAGTTATTTGCATAATCCCAACATCCGTCTCTTAAAACAATATGTACCCACATATTTTTTGCTTCTAAAAAGAACAACAGGCAAAATAACCATACAGTTAAAATTCATGGATTTGAAAAGGATTATATATGATGTTTATTTATTCTGAATAAATCCCAAATTTACTTTTTTAAATTCTAACTTGAATATAGAACTGCTTCTTAGTTTCATGCCAACTTTGAATAAATGAGTCATAAGAGGTAAAGTTATTGGTTGATAACAGAAAATATAATATCAGTATTCACATTTTGACATTTCTATTGCATCTTTCACCTTGAGAAAATCCAAGGCAATGAACCTGGAAGTCATTTCTATACTCTTAAGATTTGCAAGTCCCAGTTGAATCCAGCTACCTTCTAAGTTATCTCAAAGTATAAGCAGAGAACCCACAGCTCTGTCTGCCTGTCCATCTACCTTGTTGGCATTTGCTACCTAAAGGCCTCTGAGGCCTGGTGAATGTATAGTATATGACCCTTTAAATGGTGGCCAGTTACATTCAAAAGTACTAAGTCCCTGTCTTTTATAACAACGTGGATGGCCCTTGAGGGCATTATGCTAAGTAAAATGTCAGACAGAGAAAGACAAATACTGTATGTTTTCACTTATATGTTGAATCTAACAAAGCCAAACTCAGAAACACAGAGTAGAATGGTGGTTGCCAGGGGCTGGGGTGTTGGGGAAATGGGGGGATGTTGGTTAAAGCATAACAACTTCTAGCTATAAGATGAATAAGTTCCGGGTATCTAATGTACAGTGTGGTGACTATAGCTAACGATGCTGCATTACATACTTGAAAGTTGTTATAAGAGTAGATCTTAAAAGTTACCACCATACACACACAAAACGGTAATTATGTGTGGGCATGGATGTGTTAACCAACTTTATTGTGGTAAGCATTTCACAGTATACATGTTAATCAAATCATCTTGCTATACACCTTAAGCTTACATAGGTTATATGTCAATAATATCTCAGTAAAGCTGGGAAAAAAATACATATGTAAATGATGCTAGTTAAAAAACAATGGCCAGTTGATCATAAAAGCTAACATCCTTTTATACGCGGTAATGAACCTTTTATACCTATCCTTTCATACCCAGTCCTGACTTTATATGTTAGGATGAGGCATGCCCAGCCATTAAGCAGTTAATCTGTCACTCAAATAGAATCTTAGTATCTTGAAATTTTAAAGGTCCTTCTATGTTATAGAATCCAAATTCCTACCAAGTACAAAAAACAATATTTCTTTTGTATCAACCCCCTGTCTTAATATCCCCAGTAGATGGGCAATTCTAATTATCAGGTAAATATCTGCTGTTGTCTGTACTTTTAATCAGTAGATTCCTACTTTTTATGTTGCAAAGACAAATAAAATGTAAGTTCTTGCTTTCTAAGCTTTAACAGCTGGTAAATAAACAAATACAAACCCAGTGCTAAAGGTACTATGTTGGAATATAACATCACAGCACAGTGGGTACATAGAGGAAGGGAGTGGCTGTTCCACCTGGGTATGAAAGTATCAGACAAGGCTTCATGAACATAAAATACTTGGATAAGATGTTAAGCAAAAAAAAAAAGAAAATCAAATTTATAAAATTGTATTTACAGTATTACCTCAGTTAAACAAAGAAAAAATAAAGAAGCCAACATATGAAACATGGTGCTTCTGCACACTGGGTTGATGGATAACTCAGTTTTGTTTTTTCTTTTACATAGTCAGGGGAACATGTAATACCTTTATGTTCAGGGGAAAAAAGTCAAAACACCAACAAAATGTTTAACATCTAGAATGAAACACATTGAGTCTACTGGAGGAAGAAGAGAATTTTTTTCACAATTGCCCCACTCTTATTTTAAATAACTGGCTTCAGTAAAGAGAGTCTTTTCAAAAAGAGAAGAGATAAAGAATACTAAGTGGATCTACCCCAGAGACAAACTTAGCAATTCTACTACCTCTACAACAGTCAGATAACATTCACTGTGTCACAATTGAGTGTATATCAGCTTCTAAAATATAGCATACAGGCACGTGAAACATTATTTGCATTAACACACTCTTTATGGAATGAATTTGAAAGACTTTTCTGAGTTGTCCTAAAAAAAAAAAAAAAAAAGCAGCCTCCCACAGCTGGCTCCTCTATTTTTGGCTTCTCCCATCCCTGTTTTCATGGCAGCTGAGAAATATTAATGTGAGAAAAGTATCTTTTATTTTAGTCTTTAGAAAAGAACTCAAAGAAAACCTTGCAGCTTCAACAGTAGAGGGTAAGAGTACCAGGATCACACTGTGGCAGTTCATTACTAGAACAATCTTCAGGAAAGAGAATGTTATATAAAATAATATGTTCAACTTACACATGAGTTCCCCGAAGCGTAAATGCTGTTTACATATAATGCTCACTAAACATTTTTGTCTACAAAAGCATATTCTGCAAAATATAATGCTTAATAAACATATTTCACCAAAGTTAACATGTTGCCTAGGAATAATTACAAAAAATAGGTGTGTAATCAATCTCATACATAGAAAAGGCAAAGTGGGGGGAAAAAAGATTTCTTTAATCCACCACCAATCAACAGAAACAAATGTTTAACAGCTCTATTGGAAAATAAGAGAAATACTCAGCTTGATGAGAAACTTTCCTCCTGACCCTCCCTATTAATCATTCATACCTATAAAATTAAGTGCTTCAAAACATTAATCTTGATAAAAGTACCAGTCACATTTGATCTAGCAAATTGGCTTTAAAAATACAGAATTGTAGTTATAGATCCAAACCACATTTGAAAGAGTAATGACAAGTTACTTCAGTTTTATTGAATCAATCAGATCATATGGTGAGTCATTTCCAGGCATATCGATAAACTCATTGATTCCTCTCATACTTGTAGTCACTGGACTATAGAAAAAAGGATCAGTAGCCATTTGACCTTCATTGTGTATTAAACAAACACCAGATGGCAAGGATTCATTCAGGAAATCCATTCTTTCTTCATCATAGTCATGTTCACACTGTTGCTTCCCACTGAGCCTTTATCTCTGTTTGTCATGGTGCCAGAGCTGTCTGCATAGCACCTTTCATGCATCACAGCTTTCAAATCTTGTCCCATTAGTTTCATTTTGTTTCCATCATAAATAATCTCCCACTTTCTCATACACTCTTTCATTATCTAATAATGGGGCTGGGTCATTATACAAAGGAGCCAAGTATTAAAGGGTTAGTTAGTACAGTTTGTCCACTTGGTTTCTGGCCAGTGTGTGAATTATTTATTAAACAGATAAATTTATGCAGCTAAAAAAAGGAGACCTAAAGGATCCAAATATCCTCATCCTGCTAACAAATTTTCAGGAGCACAAGATGTAAAAAAATGAGGACATTTGAATCTCAAATTGGAAACTTTAGAACACTATACCATGAGTGTAACCTAATTCAACCTAATTATTTCAAGAAACACACAAAAGCAAATACCCTATCCTCTGTAAAATTCCATCACGATTCCTCTCCTTGGCCAATCCCTAGACTCATTTGGACATCAGCCAGCCATCTAGAAGTGTTGAAATGCTGGTAAGCATTTACAAGCCAAGTGACTCCATTCTAAGAGTGTTATCCTATGACTAAATTTCACAGAGTCCAAGGAGACTTGTCTTTTTGGAGAATGTCGTATAGAGACAAAATAAGAAAGCTGGACGTTATGTAAGATTTATTGCCAACATTGCAAAGTTTTGTACAAACAAGGCACATTCCTTGGGTCTCAGCAGAGTGGTTCTTCAGTATTCACAGGAAGTTAAATGTTGAGCAAATAAAGTATTCTAACAGCTAGAATCAGATTCTTCCATTATTTAAGGAAAAAATAAGAAGTTTAGAATGCAGTGTGTAGGTGCTGTGAATATGTCAGCACTGAGTTAAATCATCCCAGCCTATTATTCCCACAGGCAGGCCAATTATCAGGGGATAATTGGACTGATAATGAGCATTCTGACTGGTCGAGAGGTCCCTCTCAGGGTACAGCATCCCCTTCCCTTATAAGGCTGTCCTCTGAGCCAAGAATGGCATAAGTTATAAATGGGGGCTTTTTAAAGAATGTTGTATTTTTGAGAAAAATCAGGTTACATTGATTGAAAATAAGATGTTGAATGGGAAACACTACAAGGATGCAAGCTATCTGGAAAACACAATAGAGGTAACGCAATTATTTTGTTTGTTTTTTTGTAAAATACTCCTATTATATGAAAGTGTTTCAACTATGTTTAGAAAAATAAGAAAGAAAAAAGACCCACTCATGATCTCATCTCCCGAACAGATCCAATTTAATAATTTTGGAGTTTAAAATACATATTTAGTGCAAAATCGGTTGTAGCATTTGGGTTAGCAATTATTCTATTATCTATTGTTATGTGTTGACAGTAAACTCATATTAAGCCCTGTCTATGACAACATATTTAACTAAATATTTTCTGCCTGGAATGCTCTTTCCTGCCCTCTTTCACCAGATAGCTTCTGTTTATTCTTTGACTTCAGCTTAATTTTCACTTCTTTAGGGACAGTTATCTCTGACTTCCCAAAGCTGAATTCTTATTATACCCTCTTATACATTGCCTTTTCCTAGCCCTTATCAATTTATGTTATTACTGGATTAATGTCCATCTCTTCTAGTCAACAGTAAGCTCCATGAGGGCAAAGTGATTCTTCTTTTGCTTAGTATTATATGCCAGAAAAGCACTTCACACATAAAAAGTGCTCAATAAATAATCATTGAATGAACCACTAACTGAATGAATTTTCTACACAGCTCTAGATGGTGAGATGTGAAGAAAGAAGAGAAAATGGTTTGTGGACTGGTCTACGAATAAGAATACACATAGCTAAGGATATAATCCGCTCTGATAATTCCATCACCTTAGCACTTTACACTTTTAAATCATCAGTCCACTAGCCCTTTCCAATGAGAAAATAACAGAACTCTGTGTGAGCAACTAAATAGGAAGAAAAAGAAAAAAATAGGTAGAGAAAAAGAAATTTCTTAAAGCTCCCAGGAAAAATTATGATTAATTGTTTACCCTCTACATTGTTTTCCCTTGAATGGAAAAAGCATTTCTTCATTAGCTTTCAGGATGGTTCTGGTTTGATATGTAGCTCCTCGGCTCAGAAAAGTTATAAAGCAGAAAAATAAATTAAAAGCACCCCATCATATACTGCTTGATTCCATTGTGTTCAAACTACGGAATAAAACATAACTAACCATTTCCAATCTGAACCTTAAATCACCAACCTTGTCTCAAATGTCAGCTCATATCTCCTATAAACTACTCAACCTCCTGGCAACATTTGCAAGATTGTCTTGTGTTTTAGTTTTGTCTTAATTGCTAGTACCACCTGAAGTCCCTTTTTTTTTTTTTAAGAAGTAGCAATTTCTTATGGTCTTTTATTATATAAATGGTGAACCCAACTGAAAAGCTATATGAAAATAAATTATGTGTTTCCTTATCTCTGTATTTTATCGTTTTATGTTTTATAGCAATGTATGTTGAAATATTCTGAAAAATTAAATAATTTTGTGGATTTTTTTCAGTAGAATACTTCATTAGACAACCCAGCCACACCATTTCATTTTTTTTAATTATAATTTTTATTTTTAGGGCAGTTTTAGATTCACAGCAAAATTGAGCAAAAGTACAGACAGTATGCATACATGCAAAACCTCCCCCACTATCAATTTCCCTCACCACAGTGGTACATTTGTTACAATTAATGAACCTATGTTGACACATCATTATCATCCAAAGTCCACAGTTTATATTAGGGTTCACTCATGTTGTTGTACGGTCTTTGGGTTTCGACAAATATATAATGACACGTATCCACCATTGTAGTATCACACAGAGTAGTTTCACTGCCCTAAAGATCCTCTATGCCCCTCCTATTCATCCCTCCCTCCTCCCTGATTCCTGTTAACCACAGACTTATTACTATCTCCATAGTTTTGCCTTTTCCAGAATGTCATATAGTTGAAATCCTATAGCGTGTAGACTTTTCAGACTGGCTTCTTTTACTTAATAATATGCATTAGGTTCCTCCATGTCTTTTAGTGGCTTGAGAGTTCATTTCTTTTTAGCAGTGAATAATATTCTATTGTCTGGATGTACCACAGTTTATTTACCCATTCTTATACTGAAGGACATCTAGGACTTACAAGTTTTGGCAATTATGAATAAAGCTGCTATAAACATCCACGTGCAGGTTTTTTCATAGACGTTAAGTTTTCATTGGGGTATGGTCACCTAAGTGGCTGTGCTCTTGTTCTCTGTACATACCCTGCTGGACCAGTGCCTGCTTCACCTATACCCTACTCACAGGATTGACCTTGCTACAGACTTGCCACTGCCCCAGCTGGTGATTGTTCTAACCTTTAAATCAGAACAGCTCCACCTTGAGAGCTTATCAAAGGGGCGGTGAGGGGTGTGCTTCTCCCTGGTAACCGATGAGCCAATCAGATGTCACTTACCCCTATAACTGGTAACTTCCCCCTCCCCTTGGAGCCAAGACTCCCACCATTCCTGCCCTGTCGTCCGCTGCAGGCAGTAGCGTGTAGTTCCAGGACCTGGCTTCAGACATGTAAGCTCCCCCATCCATTACACCATGGGTTTCTGTTTCTGACTCTGGGCTCTTTCTTCGGTCTTGAAGCTGGGCAAGTACAGGCCTCAGAGGCTTGGGGGTGCCGCCCAACAATTGGCAGAGCAGCCAGGAGACCAAGGAAACTCAAGTGAGCGCCGAGGTGTCGGGAAATAAGGACGGGCAATGGAAAGTTGCGGCAGCTGTCTACTAGCAACTTTCCTGCCTGAAAGTTGCAGAAGTAATCCCGGGGTGGCCGTCCACTAGTATGTGGGGCCCTGTGGTGGCTGTCCTTGATGAATGGGGGCCACCAAGAGAGTACAGAGGATTCATGTAATTCAACAGCCCCCAAGGCTGCTGTGGGGCTACTAGCAGCCATTACAGTGGGAAAAAAGAATGGGCTGCAGCTGTGGCTTGGCTGTTGATTTTTAAATTAAGACCACGGAGGCTGAGCCAACAGCTGAGGTGAAGGTTAACTTAAATGCTGATTTTTTTAAAATTTATTTTATTGAAGTATAGTTGATTTACAATGTTGTATTAATTTCTGCTGTACAGCAAAGTGATTCAGATACATGTATATATCTGGAGTGATCCGTATATATATATATATATATATATATAATATGTACATATTCTTTTCCATTATGGTTTATTACAGGATATTAATATAGTTCCCTGTGCTATAAAGTAGGACCTTGCTGTTTATCCTTTCTATATATATAACAGTTTGCATCTGCAAACCCCAAACCCCCAATCCATTCGTCCCCCTTGGCAATCACAAGTTTGTTCTCTATGTCTGTGAGTCTGTTTCTGTTTCATAGATAAGTTCATTTGTGTCAAATTTTAGATTCCACATAGAAGTGATATCATATGGTATTTGTCTTTCTCTTTCTGACTTCACTAGTATGATAATCTCTAGGTCCATCCATGTTGCAGCAAATGACGTTGTTTCATTCTTTTTATGGCTGAGTAATATTCCATTGTATATATGTACCACATCTTCTTATCCATTCATCTGTCTATGGACATTTAGGTTGTTTCCATGTCTTGGCTCCTGTAAATAGTGCTGCTATGAACATAGGGGTGCATGTATCTTTTCGAATTATAGTTTTGTCTGAATATATGCCCAGGAGTTGGATTGCTGGCTCAAATGGCAGCTCTGTTTTTAGTTCTTTTTTTTTTAACACCTTTATTGGAGTATAATTGCTTTACAATGGTGTGTTAGTTTCTGCTATATGACAAAGTTAATCAGCTATACATATACATATATCCCCATATCTCCTCCCTGTTGTGTCTCCCTCCCACCCTCCCTATCCCACCCCTCTAGGTGGACACAAAGCACCAAGCTGATCTCCCTGTGCCATGCGGCTGCTTCCCACTAGCTATCTATTTTACATTTGGTAGTGTATATATGTCCATGCCACTCTCTCACTTTATCCCAGCTTACCGTTCCCACATTCCGTGTCCTCAAGTCCATTCTCTACTTTTAGTTTTTTGAGGAACCTCTGTACTGTTTTCCATAGTGGCTGTATCAAATTACATTCCCAGCAACAGTGTAGGAGGGTTCCCTATTCTCTACAACTTCTCTAGCATTTGTTATTTGTAGACTTTTTAATGATGGCTATTCTGACCAGTGTGAGGTGGTACCTCATTGTACTTTTGATTTGCATTTCTCTAATAATTAGGAATGATGAGCATCTTTTCATGTCGAATGCTGACTCTTGTTCCTCTGAAAGTGAGGCATGTGACTGTGAGTGAATGATTTGTATTACTGTCTATTACTGTTATTTGTATAAACTGGAAAAAAAAAATCCCTGAAAATGGCCAAGTTTGGAATCTTTTGACATTCTAAAACTGGTTTTTGCTCATGCACTTAGAGGAAGCTAGCTTTCTAGAAGCAATCTGGTATTTCTCTTCTTGTGCCTTTGAGATGTAAATGACCTACCTGGGCTTTCAGGAACTTTTATCATCTGATCCCTGAGAGTGAAGAAAAAAGAGAGAGAGACCTTTTTAAACTCTATAGGAATAGTTATGTTGTGGGAATATCTATCTATAATAGTTTCTCCAGATTTTGGTAACTTGCAACTAAATTAAGTTAAATGAAGAGAATTCGTTGACTATCTGGGTCATTTCAAATTGGATAAAATATTGGAACATTAATTGCTGGGCAGGTCTAAGCTTACCTACCTCTGCCTTCTTAGGAGAGAAAGACTAAAGTGTAAATTTTCCAATCAGGAAATGCTGGTATGGTAAACAGTTCACAATTACTTGATTCTTGTTTTTTTGCCAGAGATTTAAAGTTTTTAAAGGTTAAGATTATAACCAGTCATAATTGTAGTTATTGTAACCAAGTTTCTTTAGTAATTACATTGTAATCATGTGTTTAACCATGCCTTTTTAAATCTTTTGTCACTTTTAGACAGTTGTACTCTGATGCTTTTGCAAAAGCGCTTCAAGAAGATTCATAGGAAGAACACTTTGACAAATATAGGTCTCTGATAAATTTCAGGTCATACTGCTGAACTGGGTTAAAAATTAAAGAGTCCTAAGGGAAACACTGATGGCTTCATAAAAAGTTAACAGAAGGATTGGTGAATATGATCATAATTTTTATGGTCTTTTGTCTGGAATATTACTGGTTTTGATCTGTATTTTCCAGATATAGGGAAGGCCTTCTCCTCAAGTTAGTTACAACCTAAGGCAATTTGGTAAACTACACCTGTGGGTAGAATTGAAACGTTTTTCTTTTCTCTCTGCCTGGTCCCTCCAGAAATTGGAGACTCTTGGGTTCTGAGCAGCCTTATCAGGTGAATGGGAAAGACTGTCTCCAGGCATGTGCAGGAATCTCAAAATTTTGGGGACCTCTAAAAGAGGGAAATACACCGACGTGGGGCCTGATGGCAGGCTTCTGGCATGGCTTTCCTGGCCTTGAGAGGCCTTTTGGGAATTCAGTCTGAGACTCCTTCTGAGGAGTTCCACAGCCAATTTGGAGGAGCCTCTGCGGTCAATTGACCAGACTTATTTTACAAACAGATCAGTCTTGATTTGGCTATATTTGGTGGAGACGAGGGTAATTTAGAGAGAAAAATATTATGTTTCAATAGATATTAAATTCTAGTCCTGTTAATCAAGGTCTAGATTTATAAGAGTTATTGTGTCAGCCACACATTTACTCTGATGTTCAGGAGGAAAAGAAAATTATCTAGTGAAGTTGTCACAGAGTATAACTACTCATGATGTGTAACGCTGCTTGCTTTAAGTCTGCTGCTAAAAGCACGTGTACAGTGCTTGTGTAACAATTTGGTATAAATGATAAAATGTATAGCCTATAAAATATCTCCCCATCAACATAGCTCTGAGATTGCTCTGATCAGTTTTTCCCCAATGTGGATAACTGTGCAAATATAAAGGAGGCCTAGCCCCTAGGGACATGATCTGAGCCCAGGGCAGGTAGGCAGGCAGTAATTCACCCTGGCTTCAAGGGACATATACTTTGGTCTATCAAAAGATTTGCAATCAGAAGTGGAAATGATGGGAAAATCTTCACGTGTGGAGGTATGAGGAAGTCATTCTGGCTTATACATGGTTTAACTTAAATTTTACTGACCAGAGTGGCCTGTTCCATGACCTGTCGAACATGCATTATACATCTGCTTTGGCCACTGTGGAAAGAAATGCATTTGAAAGTCAAACTGGAGTAGCTTTGGTTCAGACATCCGAGGTAAAACTAGGTGACCATTGTACATGTGATTTTGGACACGTTCCTGTATTACTGAAAACTTGAGTTTTCTGAACAGTATTGAAGACCAGGACAAAAACCACAGGCAGGTGTGGTATTATTTCAGGTGTGGTTACTGCTTGTATTTTGCTTCATGGTCACGATCTTCCCTGTGTTGTGCCTGTTAGATGTCTTACATTTCATCCCTCGCCTGAGTGAAGGAAATCTATTGGAGGACTGGGAAGCAACAATGGCCTCACTGCAAAATGAGACTAATTGCTGGGTCTACGGTAAGATGGCGTTTTTGTCCTCCTCTGGACTTCCATAAAAAGTTGACCCGGCTAATGTGACTATGTGGGGACAACGGACAAGGGGCCGGGGGAAAGACTCTCACCATCTTCCTGTCCTATATGCCAATACATCAGAAGGACCATGCGTCAGTAAACGTTACTGTACAACTGATTGCCCATGAGCCTCCCTGGGCTATGCAGTGTGGAGTGGAAAAGGCTGGCTTCTGGACACACAAGTCCAACTAGTGGGATTAACTGTTTTTCGTTTAAAAAGACCTAGTGGATCCACCCCCCCGCAATGGCACTCAGTGTAACATGGAGTAGCAGACCTGTACTGTGACTGCTGCCTCCTGGCTAGGCCACCAGGATGTTTCTTTTAGGGCCAGGGCATTCTGCTCCCCATGGGGGTGGCTCTGGGTTTGTGAAAACCAGGGGTGGGCTCACCTTCCTTATAACTGGACAGGACACTGCCATCGTTGACTCCCTCTCCATTGACCTGGTAAGCGCTTGGCTCCAAAATTTGCCCGCATCCTGGTGAATGACTGTTATTAGCATACGAGGTATCTTACTTTTGATATTCTTTAGCTGCTGGATTCTGTATTGTATTTGTGGTATCTGGTGGCAGCGCCCCTCTACATACCTGACCTCAGGGATACTGTGGAAGGGGGATGGAACAAGATTGTAAGGGTCCTTCAGGGTATGCAGGAGTGAAGTGTATGATCAGGTCACCCAAGGTGGCTGTTCTCTTGCTCTCTGTACATCCCCTGCTCGACCAGTGCCTGCTTCACCTATACCCTACTCACAGGATTGACCTTCTACAGACTTGCCACTGCCCCAGCTGGTGATTGTTCTAACCTTTAAATCAGAACAGCTCCACCTTGAGAGCTTATCAAAGGGGCGGTGAGGGGTGTGCCCCTCTGCTAGTTTCCCTGGTAACCGATGAGCCAATCGGATGTCAATTCCCCCTGTAACTGGTAACCTCCCCCTCCCCCTGAGCCAAGACTGCTGCCATGTCCTGCCCTGCTGCCCTCTGCACGCAGTAGCATGTAGCTCCAGGACCTTCAGATATGTAAGCTCCCCGATCCATTACACCATGGATGTCTCTGTTCCTGACACCAGGCTATTTCTTCATTCTTAAAACTGGGCAAATACAGGTCTTGTACGTCTAGCGGGTGCAGCCCAACAGTTACTGTGGTAAATACCAAGAAGTGCAATTGCTGGATAATATAGTAAGTTTAGTTTAGAAATTGCCAAGCTGTGTAATAAAGTGACTGTACCATTTTGTATTCCCACCAGCAACAAATGAGAGTTGCAGTTGCTCCACATACTTGCTAGTCTTTGGTATTTCCAGTGTTTTGGATTTTGGCCATTCTAGTAGTGGTGTAGTGGCATCTCTTTGTTTTAATTTGCAATTACCTAATGACATATGATGTTGAACATCTTTTCATACGCTTACTTGCATTCTGTATATCTTCTTTAGTCAAAGTTCGTTCAGGTCTTTTGCTCATGTTTTAATCAGATTGTTAATTTTCTTATTGCTGAGTTTTAAGAGTTCTTTGTGTGTTGGGAATAACAGTCCATTATCAGATATGTCTCACGCAAACATTTTCTCGCAGTCTTTGGCTTGTCTTCTCATTCTCTTGACGTTGTCTTTCGCAGAGCAAAAGGTTTTAATTTTAATTAAGTCCAGCTAATCAATTGTTTTTTTCATGGTTTGTTCTTTTTTTGTTGTATCAAAAAGTCATTGCCATATCCAAGGCCACCTAGGTTTTCTCTTATATTCTAGAAGTTTTATAGCTTTGCAATTTACATTTAGATTTGAGATCCATATGGAATTAATTTTTGTGAAGGGTGTAAGTTCTGTGTCTAGAGTCAATGTTTTGTATGTGCGTGTCCAGTTGTTCCAGTACCACTTGTTCAAAAGACTGTCTCTTCTCCATTGTGCTGCCTTTGCTCCTTTTGTCAGAGATCAGTTGACTATATTTACGTGGGTCTATTTTGGGTCTCTGTTCTGTTCCACTGTTCCACTATGTCTGTTCTTTCACCAATACCACACTGTCTTCAGTAGTGTAACTTTATAGTAAGTCTTGAGGTAGATAGTGTCAAGTCCTCTGACTTTGTACTCCTTCATTGTTGAGTTGGTTGTTCTGGGTCTTTTGAATCTCCATATAAACTTTGGAATCAGTTTGTTGATATCAACAAAATAACTTACTGGAATTTTGGGGGGATTGCATTGAATCTATAGATCAAGTTGGGAAGAACTGACATCTCGACAATATTGTCTTCTTAGACATGAACATATAGTATCGCTTCATTTATTTAGGCTTCTTTGATTCTGTTCGTCAGAGTTTTGTGGGTTTTCTCATATAAGATGCTTGTATAGATCTTGTACATATTTTGTTAGATTTATACCTAATTATTTCATTTTTGAGAGTGCTAATGTAAATGTGTTTTTAATTTCAAATTTCACTTGTTCATTACTGGTATATAGGAAAGTAATGGACTTTTGTGTATTAATCTTGAATTCTACAACCTTGTTATAATTGGTTATTAGTTTCAGGAAGTTTTTTGTTGTTTTGGATTTTTACGTAGACGATCATGTCATCTGCAAACAAAGACAGTGTTAGCCTATATGCTCTCTCAATTTTTGTTTGTCTGAGAAAGTCTATTTCTTCCTCACTTTTGAAGGATGATTTCACAGGGTGCAGAACTCTAGATTAGTAGCTTTTTTCTCTAAACACTAAATATTTCACTTCACTCTTTGCTTGCATGATTTCTGAGGAGAAACAGGAGTTAATTCTTACCTTTGTTCCTCTATGGTAATAGGTTTGGATTCCTCTGTCTTCTCTCAGGATTTTTTTCTTTATCTTTGATTTTCTGAAGTTGAATATGATATGCCTAGGTGTAGGATTTTTTAATGTTTATCCTACTTATTCTACTTATTGTTCTCGGGGCTTCCTGGATCTAAGGTTTAGTGTCTGACATTAATTTGGGGAAATTCTCATTCATTACTGCTTTGAATGGTATTGCCATTACATATATGTTATACCTTTTATCATTGTCCCACCATTCTTGGACATTTTATGTTTTCAGTCTTTTTTCTCTTGCTTTTCAGTTTTGAAAGTTTCCATTGTTATATACCGAAGCTCAGAGATTCTTTCCTCTTCTATGTTCAGTCTACTGATGAGCGCATTAAAGCATTCTGTATTTCTGTTAGATTGTTTTTTATCGCTAGCCTCTCTTTTTATTCTTTCTTAGGTATTTCATCTCTCGGCTTACATTGTTCCCTCATGTTGTCTAATTTTTCTATTAAAGCCCTTAGCATATTAATTAATTATAGTTTTTAAAAAATTCCAGGCTTCCGTGGTGGCACAGTGGTTGAGAGTCTGCCCGCCGATTCAGGGGACACGGGTTCGTGCCCTGGTCCGGGAAGATCCCACATGCCGCGGAGCAGCTGGGCCCGTGAGCCGAGGCCGCGACAGTGAGAGGGCCGCGTACCGCAAAGAAAAAAAAAAAATTCCTTTTCTGATAATTGCAAGATTCCTGCCATATTTGACTCTGGTTCTGATGCTTGTTCAGTCTACTCAAACTGTGGGCTTTTTCCCTGTTATTTTTTTGTTGAAAGGTGGACATGATGTACCAGTCAAAAGGAATTGTGTTAATTAGGCCTTTAGTAATGTATTGGTACAATGCGGAAGGAGATAAGTGTTCTATAGTCCTCCCATTAGCTCTCAGTTATTTGGTGAGCCTGTGCCAGTGGACTGTGAATTTCACAGCTTCTCGGGTTTTTCCCTTCCCCCAAGTCAGTTAGGCTCTGATAATACCCCAGCAGATTAGGCTCTGGTTAAAAAGTTTCTCCTCAGGGCAGGCCTTGTTAAGAAGAACAGAATACTCCATGTTTCAAAATTGTTCCTTTTCTCCTCACCCTGCCTGAAGCATGAGGCGATTTTTCTCTGATATTCACCGTGAGGGCCTGGTAAAGCTCCGAGAGGTAAAACCCACCTGTGACAGTCCTCCTGGAGTTTTTAAGTCTCAGTCTTGTCCACACTGAGCCTCCAGCAAGTCATCAACTACAGTTTAAGTTTTCTTACCCTCAACACTGGCTCTCACAGAGATTTCTGCTCATGGGTTTGTGCACTGGTAAGTTGTGTTTCTCTTTATCTCCTTGTCAGTCTTTGAAATTTGGGGGGGCAGAGGTTTGCCCTATGACCTCACTTGTATAATGGATCTAAGAAAGGTCATTTATTGTTCAGTTTGTTCAGCTCTTTACTCATTGTTAGTATAGAAAGTATAGACTTTTAAATTCCTTACATGCGAGACCAGAAACCCTACCATCTTATTTTTACAGACAATTATATTGGGGGTCAGAAAGTTAGCTAGTTTTAAGGTTTCAAACTATAAATGCATTCAGGGACATCCTGCACAGTTACCTATGAAGAGGTCTCATAAAAAGAGCTTTCTCATGGATAGACTTGACACCACAGGGCTGAGGTAAAACCACCTTGCTTTTTTGCTAAATTCATCTACATGATTAGAGAGTCACTTCCCCCAGCCTTTGGACCGCCATTAGCAGTAGTTACAAAAGTACACAGAAGCTCCACAGGTAAGACTGCTTCTTCCACAACTTCCATTTCACCAGGACAGTAGTTAAGAAAGGGTTCTGGATAGCTAGTGGGAAGCAGCTGCATAGCACAGGGAGATCAGCTCGGTGCTTTGTGACCACCTAGAGGGGTGGGATAGGGAGGGTGGGAGGGAGGGAGATGCAAGAGGGAAGAGATATGGGAACATATGTATATGTATAACTGATTCACTTTGTTATAAAGCAGAAACTAACACACCATTGTAAAGCAATTATACTCCAATAAAGATGTTAAAAAAAAAGAAAGAAAGGGTTCTGAATTTAGGGTGTTCACAAAAAGACCTCTATCCCACTGTCCTGCAAAATTTTCAACCTTATATTCACTATCAACTTTTTAGGTGCTAATACGCCCTTTCCGTAGTAACTATAGAAAGCCCAGGACTCCCCTAGAACCCTATGAACAGAAGGCAGTCCAATCCTCTTGCACTCACCACCCTCATTTATTTCCTAGTGTGCTTCCTTCTTTATTTTTCTCAATAGCACATATCACCATATCACACACAACACATATATATATACACACATATATATATAATTTATTTGCCACCCCACGAGAATATAAGTTCTGTGAAGTTAGGAACTATATCTCGTTGGTTCACCTATGTGCCTAGAGCCTAAAACAGTGCCTGGCATATAGTAGGTTTGCAAGTATTCATTGAATGAATGATTCATGAGTGAAGAAAAGAATTTTCAATCAAATTGACTCTATGTCTAAGATGTCAATCAGTTTGGATAGTTTTAAAACTCAATTGACTTATATTATTTGACAAATACATTCAGTCAAAAATGTCATTACATAGGCATAATTTATATGATATCTTCTCACTAATATAATTATATGTAAACTTATTTGCATTCCCCAAATATATTTACCCAATGATAACAATATACTCAAACTCTAGAACACAATATATGGCAAAATGACCTGAATGAGGTTCAGTAATGTTTTAAATGTGATCATATTCATATAGAAATGCTCAGAAATATTTTACTAAAATAAAATGTTATGTCTAGAAAATAAATACTAAAACTTTAAAAAACTTCTTATGACTGGATGGTGCAATTGTAGGTATTGTCATTTTCTTCTTTACACTTTTTGATACTTTCCAAATTTTCTACAATGAATATGTATTAATTCTATAATAAGGGGGAATTTTAAATTTTTATTTATTTATTTATTTATGCATGCATGCATGCCGCACTGCAAGTTTTGTGGGATCTTAGTTCCCTGACCAGGGATTGAACCCTGGCCCCCCAGCAGTGAAAGTGCCAAGTCCTAACCACTGGACCACCAGGGAATTCCCAGGGAAATATTATTTAAAACAAAGAGTATTTTAAGATTCTGAAGGTAAAATGTAAATTGCACAGTAAAAGTAAAGATAGAGAGTTTAGATAGAATGGTCTGTTTTCTCATTTATCTTAATATATAGAGCACAAATGTGGAAGCTTTTTGTCACCTCTGTGTAGACTACTAGTTCTAAAACCATCATCATCAAAGCCATCTAAAGTCATCAGAGTGAATGATTTAATTTCTATTTTTATCAGTATTAATTATTTGGGGGCTCTTTTTTTCTATTTCATGTGAATCAAGTAGCATATTTTGTTAATAAACTTTATTTTTAGAACATTTTCAGATTTACAGAAAAAATATAGTAGTGATTTCCCATAAACTCTGTACCCAGTTTCCCCTATTATTAACATCTTACATTAGTATAGTACATTTGTTACAATTAATAAACCAATATTGATATATTACTTTTAACTGAAGTCTATACTTTGTTCAGATTTCTTTAGTTATTACCCAATGTCCTCTTGGTTTTGTCTTTCCAGAATCCCATCCAAAATGGTACAACTAAATGTACCATGTTGCAATTAGTTGTCAGATTCCCTTAGGCTACTCTTCACTTTGAGAGTTATTAGAGTTTCCTTGTTTTTGATGACCTTCACAGTTTCTAGGAGTACCGATTAAGTATTTTGTAAACTGCTCCTCTATTGGGATTTGTCTGATGTACTTCTCAATAGTAGACTGGGGTTATGTTTTTGAGAGGAAGACCATAGACGTGAAGTGCCATTATCCTCAATCATATCGACGGTACATACTATCAACATGACTTACCATTGTTGATGTTGACCATTATCTGGGTGAGGTAATGTTGCTGAGGTTTCTCCACTATAGAGCAATTGTCTCTACCCCGTGCCATACTGTACTTTTTGGAAGGGAGTCACTATGCATAGCCCTCACCTAAAGACTGGGGAATTATGTTCCAATTCTTTGAGGATAAAGTACTCAATATCTACACAAATTATTTGGAATTCTTCTGCAAGGGATCTTTGTCTCTTCTCCTTCATTTATTTATTCAGTCATATATTTATATCAGTATGGACTTACGGGTATTTATTTTATACTTTGGTTAAATTTCAAGACTACTTTATTTCTCTGCTCATGGTTCTGTTCCTAGCTATTGAGAACTTTTTCAGTTGTATCTTTTGTCTTTTTTAACATACCCCCATCAGTGTGTGTGTGTGTGTGTGTGTGTGTGTGTGTGTGTGTGTGTGTGTGTGTATGTGTGTATGTGTATCTGTATGTGTAGTATTTCTCCACTTGCTGGTGTTATAAGATGATCCAGGCCTATCTTGTGTATTTCCTGCCCCAAACCTAGAATCAGTCATTTTTCTTTGGACCTCTGGTTCCTTTTATTGGGAAATGGTATTAGAAACCAAGATTGGGGTACTAGGTATACTCTTTGCTTTCTTTTAGGCCTTCTCTGCTACAAAGGAAAGAAATATTTGTGTGCCTATTAACCCATGTATATACAAATATCTATAAATAGTACTATATGTAACCATCTGTATATGTATTAAGCTAAACATAACACTGATGTCTCCAAGTCTAATCAGTTGCTTCATTGATGATTTTATTCTCATTCCTTTGCTTAACTGTAACTTCTTAGTCCAACAGTAAGAAAGCTGGCTCCCACAGTCCACAATCTATTTACTTAATTATTCAGTTCCAGTATACATGTATAGCAGTATCAGAAATGTTAATCCATACTCCATGGGGGGAAAAACTTTACAAACTATAGTATAGTGCTTATGTATAGTTCTTTTGCCTTTAGTCTTACAGACTCTACTTATTTCCAAAGTTAAGTCAGTACCTTTTCTCCCTACCACCTTCAGTGAGATTGTTTCCCTTTTTTGTAATAAGGTTATATTTTTTGTCATATACTGCATTCCATCCTGAAATCTCAGGACCTACTAACTGATTTTTCAAATTCGCATACACTGTTTCACTCTCTGTACAGCACTCTTCTATGGGTTTTGACAAGTGCATAATGTTATATATCCACCATTGCAGTTTTATACTGAATAGTTTCACCGCCGTGTAAGTCCTCTGTGCTTCACCTGTTTGATTCTTTTCCCCTTCCCTCCTGCAACCACTGATCTTTTTACCGTATGTGTTTGCCCTTTCCAGATGTCATGTAATTAGAATTATATAGTTTGTAACCTTTTCAGTCTGGTTTCTTTCACTTAAAAATGATAATTCATATTTTTCATATGAAAATTCAATTCAAAATTGATATTTATTTCTTATCGCTGAGTAATATTTCATTTTACTTGAGGTACTACAGTTTGTTTATTCACTCACCTATTGAAGGACATATTGGTTGCTTCCAGGTCTTAGTGATGATGAATAAAGTTGTTATAAACATTTTTGTGCAGGCTTTCTTGTAGACATAAGTTTGCAAAAATTTGGACATGTATCTAGAAGCATGATTGCTTATGCTATGATCAGATGGTAAGACTATGTTTAGCATTACAAGGAACTTTCCAACTGTCATCTAAATTGACTGCACCATTTTATTGTCCTACCAGGAATGTTCCAAATGCTCACCATCTTTGGTATTATCATCTTTTTTTAAAATTTTACCCATTCTAATAGGTATGTAATGGTATCTCATTGTTGTTCTAATTTGGAATATCCCAATGACAGATAATGTTGATCATTTTTTCATATACTTATTTTCCATCTATATATCTTCTCCAGTGAGTTTGGGTTCTTTTTGTTTTGTTTTACTTTTTAAATTAGGTTGTATGATTTCTTATGGGTTGAATTTTAAGAATTATTTGTATATTTTAAATACAAGTTCTTTTCAGGTATGTGTTTTGCAAATATTTCCCCTGGTTTGTGACTATTATTATTATTCTCTTAATAGTGTTGAATTAAATTTGCTAATATATTTTTGAGGAATTTTGATCTGTGTTTATGAGAGATATTGATCTGTAATTTTCCTTCCTTGTAATGTCTTTGGTTTTGATATTAGGGTAATGCTGGCCTCATAGAATGAGTTAGGTAGTGTTTCTTCTACATTTATATTCTGGAAGAGACTGTGGAGAATTGGTATGATTTCTTCTTTAAATATTTGGTATAATTCACCAATGAAACCATTTGAGCCAATGCTTTCTCTTTTGAAAAGTAATTGTTAATTCGATTTCTTTAACAGATGTAGGCTATTCAAATTAGATATTTTCCTTGTGTAAATTTTGGTATTTTTGTATCTTTCAAGGAACTGATCTTTTTTTAAATAAGGTATCAATTTGGGAGCATAAATATTCTTCTCTTCTCTTATTCTATTAATGTTGTTGGAACTGGTAGTGATGATCACTCTTTCCTTCCTTTACTGTGAATTTGTTTATTCTCTGTTTTTTCTTGTTTAATTTGCCAACAGGTTTATAACAATTTTATTGATCATTTCAAAGAACCAGTTTTTGGTTTCATTGATTTTCTGTTTTTCTGTTTTTAATTTCATTGATTTCTGCTCTAATATTCTTTTTTTCTTACTTGATTTAGTCTCAATTGGTCTTTTTTCTCTAGTTTTGCAAGGTGAAAACTTAGATTATTGATTACAGATCTTTCTTTTTTTCTAAGTAATGGATTTAATACTATAAATTTCCCTCTAAGCACTGGTTTTGCTGAATTCCAAAAATTTTGAGAGGTTGTATTTTCATTTTTGTTTAGGTCAAAATATTTTTTAAGTTCTATTGAGATTTCTTCTTTGACCCATATGTTATTTTAACGTGTATTGTTTAATCTCCAAATATTTGGGAGTTTTTTTAGCTATCTATGTGTTACTGATTTATAGTTTAATCCCACTGTGGCCTGAGAACATACCCTGCATGATTTATTTTATTTTAAATTTATTAAGGTGTTATAACCAAGCATATGGTCTGTCATTAATAATGTTCCAGGAAATCTTGCGAAAAATGTTTATTCTGCCAGTGTTGGATAGGGTATTCTATAAATGTTAATTAGTTCAGGTTTATTCATAATGCTCTTCAGTTAAACTATATCTTTACTGACTTTCTGCTTGCTGATGTATCAGCTATTGACAGAAAGGTAATGAAAACTGCAACTATAGGGCTTCCCTGGTGGCGCAGTGGTTGAGAGTCCACCTGCCAATGCAGGGGACACGAGTTCGTGCCCCGGTCTGCGAAGATCCCACGTGCCACGGAGCGGCAGGGCCCGTGAGCCATGGCCGCTGAGCCTGCACGTCCGGAGCCTGTGCTGCGCAACGGGAGAGGCCGCAACAGGGAGAGGGCTGTGAATCGCAAAAAAAAAAAAACAAAAAAAAAACAAGTACTGCAACTATAATAGTGGATTTATCTATTTCTCCTTAAAGTTATATCAGTTTTTATCCCACATATTTTGATGTGCTTTTATTTAGGTATATACATATATTAAGAATTATTATATCTGCTTGGAGAATTGACCCTTTATCATTATAGAAGCCTGTCTTAATCCCTAATAATTTTCCTTGATCTGAAGTCAACTATATCGGAAGTTAATATAGCCACTCTTGTTTTCTTCTGATTAGTATTAACATGATATCTCTCTCTCTGTTCCTTTACTTTTAGTCTGAAAGTGGACTTCTTATAGTGGACTTCTTCTAGACATCATAGAGTTGTCTTTTTTAAAAATACAATAATCTGTCTTTTAATTTGTATAGTTAGGCCATTCACATTTAAAATGTATTTTGATATAGCTGGATTAATAACTACCGTGTTTCTGTTTTCTGTTCATTGCATTTTTCTTTGTTTTCTCTGATTTTAATTCAACATTTTCTATGACTCCATCGCCATTCCTCTTTTAGCATATCGATTCCCTTCTTGAGTTCATATCAACTCTCTTCTGCACTGTCTTCTTACTAGCAGTGTTTTAGAAGGGATGTCTGCTGTAATTCTTAGCCTTTTTTTCTCTACAAGTCAGGTGTGTTTTTTTTCCTTAATTCTGGCTGATTTCAACATTTTCTCTTTGTCTTTGGTTTTCCAAAGTTTGAGTATGATATGCCTAGACTTGGGGGGGTATTTTTTGGTATTTATCCTGCTTATATTTTTTGAGCTTCCTAGTCTGTGGTTTGGTGTCTATCATTAATGTTGAAAAGTTCTCACTATTATTATTTCCAATATTTCTCCTGCTCCTTCTTTCTTCTTCTGGTATTCCAAATGCTTGCAGGTTACACTTTTTGTAATTGTACCACAATTATTAG
This sequence comes from Stenella coeruleoalba, assembly GCF_951394435.1. Lineage (NCBI taxonomy): Eukaryota > Metazoa > Chordata > Mammalia > Artiodactyla > Delphinidae > Stenella > Stenella coeruleoalba. The sequence continues at coordinate 68,293,480 of NC_137147.1, read as the reverse complement.
ATGTTCTGTTCAATTTTTTATTTTTATTTTTTCTTTTCTGCATTTCTTTTTGGAAAGTTTATAGTGACCTATCTTCAAGTTCACTTATTGCTTTCTCAGCTGTACCAAGTTTATTGATAAGCCCTTCTAAAGCATCTTTTATTTTTGTTACAATGGTTTTGATTTCTTGCATTCTCTTTTGATTCTTTCCTAGAGTTTCCATCCCTCTGCTTACTTTACCCAGATATTCTTGCATACTCTCTACTTTTCCATTAGCACTCTGAACATATTAATCATAGTTATTTTAAAGTCCCCGACTCATAATTCTAACATCTGTGTCATATCTGAATCTGGTCAGATTCTTGCTTTGTCTTCAGACCTTGTTTTTCTCTTTTAGCATGCCTTATAATTTTTTGTTGAAGGCCAGACAAGATGTGTCAGGTGATAGAAACTTAAGTGAATAGGCCTTTAGTGTAAGGTTTTATGTCAGTGTGTCTAGGACTAGGGCTGTATTGAATATTTGCTGCATCTGTAAGTGCCAAAGGCTTCAATTCCTTTATTGCCCTTGTTTTTGTCTCCCTCGTTGTCTTTGGCTTCCCTAAGATACCTTCCTTAGATAAAGTCTGTCTTTTAGTTCTTTGAGCTGTAATGCACTGGATCCCTGTCAATGTGATGGAAGGAAACAGGGGAGAGGAAGTATTTTGTATTATTATGACTGAATCTCTTTTAGTGGGCTTTGCTCCTGGGCTGTAACCTTTACAAGTTACAGTTCTTAGATTTTTTTTTCCCCCTTTGGTGTTGCACGAAAGCTAACAGAGGCTGGAGAGGAGAGAATTCCCTTCCCTTAGGTGGCTAAGTCTTTTTAAATCTTTCCCTTGAAGAGCACCCCTTCATTTTGAGACCAATCTTGGGGCAGTTGACAATGGCTACTTTTCCTCTTCCATGTGAGAGCCATGAGGGGATCTTAACTTGGTTCTTCAAGGTAAGAACCTGGAATGGTTCCTGGAGGTAAAACCCAAGATAGTATTGGGAGTCCCCTTAGGATCACAGCCCCCAGAAATAGCTCTCTCTCATACTAGTCCACACTCAGCCTCTAACAGTTCATCAAAATTATTGTTTCCAGCAGTTTATGACCCCAGTGGTTTCTTCTTAAGAAAAGGAGCTGGAGACTGTGACTCTACATTTGCCTCTTTCTCTGAATTTCAGGATGGCAGTTTGCTCTGCCGTATCAGTTCTCTGATAAGAAGTCCAAGAAAAGTTACTGATTTCAGCTTTTTCTGGTTGTAAAAATGGGAGTGACAACTTCCAAAGCTTTTACATGTCAGAGCTGAAATTGGAGGTTTGATCTCTTTTTATTTTTAAATCACTAGTGCTAGACTATTTTGCCTGAAAAACGTCTCGACACGTCTGAAGTTAAATAGCCAAGTCTCTGTTTGCCTCATAAACAAGGACACCCGTAGATGGGCTTGCCTATTCTAAGGTGAGAGAGGAAATCCACGTGCCAGAGGAAATTTTAGCCCTGGAGTCATTCTCAAGGCTCTGGAAACCCCCACACTTGAAAAATACAAAATTGATATCATCATCCTCCAAGTTTTTATTTTACTGCTTTTAAAAGTAGTGAAATATATGCCACAATATGTCTCATTCTAAAGGTTGAAAAATTTATGCTATGACTATAATGACATCATTCTGCCTCCCCCAGAAGGCTTTTGCTTGGAGAGTTCAGCAAGAGAACAAAATTAACAGGAAACGTCACTTTCACACACACAGATGGAAAAATGTTAACATCTCCTGAATTCTATGACAGTCTCCTTGATAGGAACATATATGTCACCATAACGTACCAACGATGTGCAAACACATCTTATGAGCAGGTGCTAAACTGAGGTCATTGCTGGAAGGTGGAAGTTTTGGCAGCACCAAGAACAAAAGATTCCTCCTAGGCGTAGTTTGGAGCTAAGAAGTAAGAATCATGTGTAAGGAATGTTCCAGGCAGGATAAAACATTTGGATGCTTTGATGACAGTGTATGGAGGAGGCCTCCTATTCTATTAAACCTTCATTTCATAGATCACAAAGCAATCCTACTCCTTACTTAAAGATATTATAATATAAAATATTTTCTCCTGATTAAGTAATGTTCTGATTGTTCCAAAGTGAAAAAGGAATATGTGGCCCTTGACCCTTGTTCCCTGAGGCCTGACTTCATAACAGTGAATCATGAAAACAGTACAGAAATATCCAGCAGATTCCTTTTGCTCAGCTATTCCCTGTAGACTCCCTAAGTAGTCTTCACCTCTAAAATGTGTTCCATGTTGCCAGTATATTGCACTAAAGAACAGCCAAAGGCTATGTGACCAGTTCTATATCCAGGGAAGATATTAATGTGAGTTTTCTATACATAAGATAGAGGAAACATTCTTTTCTTTGCCATGTATAATCCTAAGAAAGTTTTCTCTCTGAATGTTCACAGAATTATAAAGTGAGGGTTTCTTTTTATATTTGTGGAAATATAAGACAAATTGGATCTTCAAAATGTTATAGTCAAAAGAAAGCAACATTCTTTATTGGTTCATGGGAAAGGTGTACAGAGATATCAAACATTAACAGTCTATAAACCTGAATTATTGGTCAGAGAATTGAATGTAAACCAAACTATTACCCTGATCCAATCCCTCTTTCCTTGCAGTCCTAGCACGTGTGCCTGTGCACACGTACACACACACACACACACACACACACACACACACACACACACACACATACTCTCTTCTAGTACTCTACTCCATTAATTCTCTTCTCACTATTGTCTTGACAATGTATTCCTTTCTTCTGTCTCCTTCCCTCAGCCTAGCAAAATCTTTTCCTCAATTCTACTTTCAAGTTATAGCCTTATCTTCCTTTTGTAACTCTTTTGTTGTACCCTTAACATTTGACATTGTGAAAATTTTGTTACTGTTAGACAATCAATCACCTACACATAAAATCTAGAGAATGGTGGACAAAAGTTCTTTACTTTTCCTGTTTAGCAGGATCTCCATGTCCCTCCAAGGAAAGACACGAGAAAAATCCCTTTTCTAAGTTTCCTTCTCATTGCCCTGCTTCCTTAATGCCCTCTACCCCCAGGATCCTTCATCTTCTTAAACGTCATCTCAAGCTGTCAGTTTTTTCCATCTGGTTTTCTCTGTATGGAAATGCATGCGCGCGCGTGTGCGTGTAGTTTCAGGTCCTCTGAGTATTTTGCTGTTTTTGGCTGGAGAATAAAGGAGAGTATAGTTATCTAGCAGTATTCAGTAACTCTCCTGAAACTGCTTTATTAAGATCATCAGTAAGACTCAAATGTGTCTTTTTGGTCTTCCTCCTCCTCTTATTGATAACTCTAGTATTTGAACCTTTCTATTAATACTTTGTCATTTTAATTGGCCCCCGGAACAAAATTTCTATTGGTTTTCATCCTATAACTTAAAAAATTCCTTTTCCGTCTCCTTCATGGGGCCTCTTCTGAAATAACAGGGAGTTATGCCTAAATATAGGCATTGCTGAAGGTATGTTTTTGGCTTTCATCTCACTTTGCATATTTCTTTGGGCCATGATATCTCTTCTGATTCATTGTATGTAGATGATGTTCAAACTGGTATTGAGGAGGTGACATCTAAACTGGGTCTTGAAAGATGAGTGGGAATTTATTAGGTGGACGACGGGAGCAAAATCTGTTCAGAAGAATGGTACTGCGTACCTAAAAATACAGAAAGATAAATCAGTACGGCAAATTTTGGGGTACTGTCCACAGTGCACAAGAGTGTGAACTGTGCCCCCCTGGTCCTTGTTAGAATATTAAGAATAAGAGGGACCTGTGGAAGATGAGGCCACAGCAATAGTAAAATTATTCGTGATAAGGAGTTAACATTTTATTCTTTATATCAGTATACTCTAAAGTATGTTTTCAGACAATGGATTGCCAAAAAAATTGGCATAGGTATGTTTAAAAAGCTCATAATCACATGAATCCAGGCTCATTAGCTTGATCACATTTAAACAGATTTCTCTACTAGAGGGAGCTCTTTATAGCCAATTTACCCTGTGACCCTCTTAAGAATATAAGATGCAGCATTTGTCATGGAACTCTTTGGCATTTTCTAGACTATACATTGGGAATCTGCTTTAAGTAATGGAGGTCATAGAAGTATTTAACTTGTATTTTTAAAGATGACTCAGGTAGCAGTACAGAAGAAAGATGGCTTGAAGATATTGTAAATAGGATAAATATTGCCACATGTAGTCATGTAAGAAAGGAAACAAGAGGATACAGGAAGCAAGATGAGTATTGAAGATTTGCTCTCAATATAATCGGTGAGAAAATGATGTTCTGAAAAAAGCAATGTCACAGGCAATGATAATGGAGAGGAGTAAGAAATTTTTCAAGAGCTTTTTTTTTTTAAGAGCTTTTTAAGAGGTAGACTCAACCTTCTTTTTCAGCTTCTTTAGGAGTAGACTCAACAGGATTTAGTAGACAGTAGACAGCGGGAGATGGGAGAGGGAGGGAAGAGTCCAGTACAGGACCCTGATTTCTGATATAGGAGCTGTTTGAAGAACTATGGCATGATATGGATATTCAATCCAGAATGAGGTGGTGGCAGTAGGGGTAGGGCAGTTGCAAGGAGAGTGCTACGAAGTGAGAAGCATGTGAAAAGGTGGTGGAGGAAAACCTCTACAATTTGCATGAAACTGCACACGCTCTAAAATGAACATTGTTTCATACCATGTGGCTAAGTACAGTGAATAATTATCTTGTGTGATTTACTCTCTCAGGGATTATTCCTAATTTATTTTAGTAACATTTATTTCTATATAAATTTGATATGTTTAGTTGCGATTGAAGCTTAGGTAGAACTCAGGTCTGGTACTAAAATAAAAACTCACCATTATTTCCTGTGTTAATCTCTTAAAATAATCCCATTTCTGTCAAGCAAACATATAACTCATTCTCCCATAAAAGAGGCTGGAAACCAGGTTTTTCTCTATTTCTCCCCTCATATTCCAGTCCTACTGTTTCATCTTTTTAATATCTCTCGTATGCAGAAGATCCCAAAGCAATCCTGAAAGGCACAAAAGTAGAAGTGAACAAATAGACATATATTCTTGGGTGGGAAGACTTAACATCATAACTATGTCAACACAATAAAGATATCATTAGGTTTTCTTTCTCCTAAAGCCAAACAGAGTTTAGTTGGAAAAAGAAGTAATAAACCTAAAATAAAAGATAACTCTGAAAAGGAGAATGAGAAAAATTTATCCCTAGAAGTTGTTGGTACATATTACAAAGCTTCCGTAATTAACCACTATGGAATCCACGCATGAAAAGATAAGTAACATAACATAAAAGGTGAAAATGTTTACAGTGACTTTAAAATACAAGAATTTGACTGTGTATCCTTAGCTGGATATATTCATAGGTCCAAAAATTGAAACTTGAAAAAATAACTAACTGTACAGTCTGAGGATTTGTATTGTAGGTAGCAGTATTGTATTGCTACTATGAGACTGTTGTCTTTGTAGCAAGGGAAAAGGCAAAGGATTTATGGTTATCATTAAAAACAAGGAGTGCTGGCATAAGGGAAACAGGGAAAAAATGTAAGATCAATACATTTAGGTAAAAACCATATACTCCTGAATTTGAATTGGAACTCACAATAAATATAAATAATATGAACTCACAGTAACCTTTATCTTTAAAAAGTACACATTTCTTGGCCCTGTCCTCTAGAAACATAAAAGCAATGAGTAACTCTATAGCAATGAGCACACCTAGAATTCATTTGTGGTCTCTAAATACCATTTCACAGTAATACAGTATCCTTGGAGAATGGTTGATTCTGAGTGCTGAGTAGAAAACTTAAAAAAAGATGATCCTGGGACATCTTGTCATACAGGAAAGAAAGCTCTCAAAGGCTACTAGGGTTGTATCAAAAAGATTCAGAAGTCAATTAAAAAGCCTTCCTATGGGGCAAAGATAGGACAATTTGAACATCAATAAGGATAACTGCAGTAGATTGAAATACATCAAACATATCTTAATGTATGAGTTCATAATTATTTTAAAATAAAGAAAATCATTGGTAACTTTGGAGAAGGCTAGAAAAACAATTCATTTTTTTAAGAACTGGTACATAAAGAGCAATAGATATTTATCCTGCATTTCCTATATAAATTATGAGTCAAGGTAATCAAATTATTGATGTTTGTATTTATAGTATTTCAATTAATAAATTAAAATGAATGAATTAGAATATCATCACTTTTTAATAGTTGCTGTAACACACACAAAAAAAGAGACAAATATTATGTGCCCCTTGATACTACACAGCACAACCTATAAAAAATTCTTGCCCTCACCTCCACCAAAAAAAAAAAAAAGAAAAGAAACGTAAATCCGATCAAGCTTTAAAATATAACAACCATTTTCTAGGAAATATAGGAGACGGACGATCATTGTAAATATTACCATGAGTGTGTAATCAGCAAATATTGTCTGTCTCTTTAATAAATAAATTTCAAGATAAATTAAAAAACAGAAGATAAAACTAAAGATGAAAAATATTTATGAAACATCATCAACTAATTACAATAAATGGACATTATTTGAATACTGATTCAAAGAAATGAATTACAAAAAAATTTCAAATAAAAAAATTAGGGAAATTTGAACACTGACTACATATTTGGGATTGTTCAGAAATAGTTAATTTTTCAGGTATGATAAAATTTTTTTAGATATTATGGTTATGTTTTTTAATGAGTCCTCATCTCCTTATTTAGAAATTTAGTCATAAAACCTGTAGTCACATTAGGTAGGTAGGAATAGAGATAAGATTGGTCATAAATTAATAATTTTTGAAGCTGGGTGGTAAATATTTGGGGGTTCATTATATTATTTTTTTATTTTGAAAAATTTTGTAATAAAAGGTAAGAACAAGTCTCCTATTATTTTGTCTTTCTTTCTCACATCAGGTTCTTGTTTTCCTTTCCTAGAAGATTGCCACAGTAACTAGTCTCACCAACCTGAATTTTTACCCAGAACATACTCATTTAGATTCATCTTAAAACTTTCACGCACAACTTTCCACCAGTAGCTACTTTGCGTAAAACTTACAAATGATTCCTCACTTTCCTCAACATAAGTGATCATAAGTTTATTCAAAATAAACTTGGTTTGACATCAAGGATAACTTACAATCTGTTTCCATTCAACTCTCTGACCACTTCCTTTATTTCTCTTTGTGAACCCAATGCTTTAGTCAAAGCAGTCTATTTGTCCACCTGTCTACTTGTCCTTAAAAAAGATGTGAGAGCTCCACCTCCACCTTTGCTCTTGCCATGCTCCCTGAGTAGTTGCCCTTCCTCTATATTTATCTTATTTATTCCTCAAATGCCTATTCAAGTCTCATCTCCTCCACATAGCTTTTCCCAAAGACTTTTCAACTATGGTCAACTCTCTCTTATTTGAACTTCGGTAGCAATTACTTTCCTATAATTCATTTTATTACATGCTACTCTTCATAGCTAGTGTATTTTAATGTACTTACTCTACCTCTCTGACAGCAGGGACTAGGTCAGATTTCTATGTACTTAAGCACAAACTGCAGCGCCTTATACATAGTAATTATTCAATAAACGTTTGTTGATGTCGTTGCTGTTAGTGCCACCATTATCATTGGTTGTAGTAGTGTTGGTGGTGATGGCGATAATGATAAAGGGAAGTTTATTTGACAATACTTATCAGAATCCCAGAAATTCTTCATTGAGATGGCGTTGGACCTAAAGACTTATAGCTGAGTTAGAGTACTGATTCATAAAACTGTAAATTCAGCTTTTCTGTGGTCCCAGAAGTCTAGTCCATATGTCCAAATAACTTAATCCTGCTAATTAAGATGGTTTAAAAGATGCAAACAGGGACCTCCCTGGTGGTCCAGTGGCTAAGACTCTGCGCTCCCAATGCAGGGGACCTGGGTTCAATCCCTGGTCAGGGAACTAGATCCTGCATGCCGCAACTAAAAAAAAGATCCTGAATGCCACAACTAAGACCCGGCGAAGGCAAATAAATAAATAAATAAATATTTTTGGTAAAAGATGCAAACAAACAAAAAGAAAAACCAAACAAAATCCTATTTCCAAAATTCCTCATTGGCTTTATACTACTTAAAGAATTACAAATGTCTTAATATAGCTTTAGAGGTTTACAATCTGCTCTAAAATCCAGAATCAAATTTCATTCTCATTATTTCCCTGTATATACACTCTGCTTCAGTTAAAATAGTCTAATTTTAAATATCATTGGAAACTTTCCTGTTCTATTTCCATTAAACTTCCTTAGTTTAGAGCTTCATAATGTCTTGGATTTTTTAAATTCCTTTTCTAAACAATGACCTGGTCTCCAGACATGCTCCCTTCCAGTTCATTCTTTACCCAACCTTCACCAAAGCCCAAGAAAGATTTATCCTGCTTAAAATTCTTCTATGACTGTCTTAGCTATAAAGGCTAAATGTTTTAACCTGGTGTACAAGGCCTGTTATGATATTCACTTTCATTACTTCAAATGCCTGCTATATGCTAAGGGCTTCCTATAGAGTGGCAAACAGTGTACGACCTGGCCCCATGAGCTTATTGTGTAGTGAGGGAAAAAGGGAAAAAAATCAACGCACATAAGTATATGATAAAGGACAACAGCTATGACAGAAAAAAATGCCAGGAGAAAGAAATTTAGGGAGACATAAATTAGACTGATCAGAAAAGGCTGAAGTAACGTTTACTCTGTTTCCTTCATGTGGAGAAAAAGTTACAGAAGATAAAGACTGAGAAGGCTCTGAGGCTAGAAAGAGCAGTGAAGTTACAATATATACCATCTGTTTGTGTTCATTACCTGCTTGATATAATATTAGTTTTTAGAACAATTGATGGTCAGAAGGCTCTCAATATAAATTATGATAACCCTTTGTATTACACACTGTAAATATTTTTCTATTCTGCCATGTGTCTTTTATGTTTATAAACTTTTTTTTCTATCAGAAGTTTAAAATTTCAGCAGTCTTCCATAGGTCTATGGCTTTGCATTTCCTACTTTCAATGCAAGGTTATTATAAATATTCAGACAGATCTTCTTTTCTATTCTTATAGTTTTTTTTAAACATTTAACTATTTAATCCACCTGATTTTATTTTTGACATAACATGAGAGGGAAACTTTTGTTTTCTAAGTGGTTAGCCATTTATTGAATAATAATAAGGATTAGCATTTATTGTGGTTTACTTTGAGCCAGATACTCTACCAGATGCTTTACATTTATTATCTCTGTCAATTCTCATAACCCAACAAGGTAGGTAAGTGTTATACTCTCCTTAACTTTCATATAAGGGAGCTGAAGAACAGTTAAGATTTGCTCAAGGTAATACAGCTATTAAACATAGCTGGAATTAGAACCAAGAGTTATGACCCAAGAATCCATTCTCTTCACAAGTACATTGTACTGACTCCCAAAATTCTTCTCTCGCCCATAGATGTGAAAGTTTTCCTTTTTCATATAATAAATTTTTATTATATATATTGAAATATGTTACTACTTATGCTGTTTCTGGACTTTATTTACATATATACATATTTTCATATATATACTTATGTGTGATAGTTTTAAGGTGAATAAAGGACTGGTGATTAGTGTTCCATGTTTCTATGCTTCTATTAATTGACTGATTCATTTAATCAAATTATTTTTTCATACTAAAATGTGTTCACTACTTTTACTCTCAAAATTATCTCCTCAGTTTCTCTGCTATTTTTCTTATATTTTCTCACCTTTTCCTACACCCAACTTGATCACAGAATTTGCACTAATAATATTAAACCCCATACATGGTTTTCGACTACTTTTGTTGTAAGTCCTTTCATGTAATATAAGAAGAGATTAGTTTCTAATTGCTATCTACTGTTCTGATGTATTACAGTTTCATGG
>NC_137147.1:68180999-68278499 GCF_951394435.1 Stenella coeruleoalba | reverse complement strand
CATAAGCAGGGGTTCCCTACACTTACCAATAAAGTAGCAATTTGTTTTCAGCTAATTGCCTAAAGGTTTTACCCTAAAAAGAACAGTCTAAGATGCATTTGTCATGTACACTTAGAGAATATGATGAATTTGTAGCATGAACAGCTTGTCTCTTTGACTTAATACTGACAAACATTCAATTTGAAATTTGAAGAGGTAATGGTGGTAGTTACAAGGAAATGAAAAGCTTCAAAGCTTCACATATTCTTGGCATGACCTCTACAACAGCATCTGTTCTTGTCTTTTTGTTGTTGTTGTTGTTGTTTTTTAATTCTTGAGTAATACTAGGAAGTTGCTAGACCAGATGAACTTCCTGGACCCAAACAATTAGCAAACGGTTATTCAGTCACTCCCAAGAGTAGATTTATGCTAGACAAGTAGAATATCATGGCCTTTTGATTTATTTTATATAACCTTCCATGCACACTTTTTCTTACAATGCCTGGCAGGTAGTCAGTGAGAGGAGACATGGGCTGAAGTATGGCTTTGCATAGGATATAGAGATGATGTGGTGTTATTTTCCATTGCCTCCAATTCCATTCACTAGACAGTCTTCACCTCTGGACTTAGAAGGGCTGACCCTGCAGACTCCATTTCCCTGACTGTTAGGAATGACCAGCAGCAATGGTAGGTGAATCTTAGGAGTGAGTGTGATCTTCCGGAGATGTATACAGACTGAGAAGAATGGAAGATGGGATCCTGAGGTATACCTGTGTATACTGAGGAAGAGGAGCCCATAAAGGAGACTGAGGTTTAGCATTTAAGTGGCAAAATACTAAGAGAAAAATGGGATGAGAGAGTCACAGAACTGACAGAAAAAGGGAATATCAAAGAGGGATGGACCAGTAGCATCAAATGGTACAAAGAGGATCCTGGAAATCATCTAGTGAATTAGTCATGTTAGAAGTCAACAGTGACATTGCAGAGAGCAGTTTCAGTGGTTGGGAATAGTGGTGGGGAAAGAAATCAGAACACAATAAGTTAAAGAGATAGGAAGCAGAAAAGTTTAGAAAATGAGAATCAGCTACCCTTTTAAAAAGCTTGGCTGTGGTCAAGCTAAGTATCAACAGTAATGCATATTTTAATGTGCACTTAAAATTCTCTATGCTTAAGAATAATTTGATAGAAAAAGTCACCAATGACCTGATTAAGACTTCATACGATAGTTCCTGGGAACTCAAAAAGGCAATTGCTACTCCTCAGTTTTTCTTTTGGGAACAACACTACTTAATTCTTAATCATTTCCAAAGCACCTACCTGAAGGTCAATCCAACAAAGAGAAGAAAAGAGATATCATATATGAATTTTTCCCCTTTTCCATAAGTCATTTACTGAGATTTTTAAAAAACTCCCGCATATCTTATATATTGAGAGTAGAAGACATAAAATATCAGTAGTTTGTGTTTAGGTAATGTGGATTATAGTAAAATAATCTGTCAATAACAGGTTCTGTCCTACTTTCTCACTGAAGATGTTGTTGTATAGTACCAAAATGACAGAAAATTTAGGCAGAAGTTTACATTATTCTCTTTGTTCTGGAACCTTTAGCCTTCCCCTCCTAGTCTGTTTTATACTTCTCCGAAGTAGTAATACTTTCTCTCAACCCACCTTCTCTGGGGTCCTGTCTAAAGTGCTGGCAAAGAAAGATCTGATAAACTCATTCACACTAACAAATGATGACAAAGCAGCCTAACCTGTCACCTCTCCCAAGATGGCTGTATATCTGAGACCTAAGTCCAGGAATGAATTTCAAATTGAAGAATTTTAGTTGTGTAGGAGGATGAAGCATTAGAGCTAGGCATGGTCTTATCAGAATATCACAAATAGGACTTATTCTACCTAAATATATGGCCAATATTACATAATGTTTTCAGTTAAAAGAGCAGATACTCTCAGAAAATAGATTTCTGTGATGTAAGGGACAAATTTGTTTTTCAATGATATTTTAGAAATATGTCCCAATGAGGTAATCACCAGATTTTCATTTACACATATGTGACTACACAGTTCCAGATTTCAAAGGAGTTTGTGGAGCAGGCTGACCTTTTGACATCGTCACAATTCTATAGCTATCGTTTATAAAAATGTGCAAAGACATCGACAGATAACTGGATAAAGAAGATGTGGTATATATATAAAATGGAATACTACTCAGCCATAAAAAATGAAATAATGCCATTTGCAGTGACATGGATGGACCTAGAGAGATTATCATACTGAGTGAAATAAGTCAGAAAGAGAAAGACAAATATCATATGATATCACATATGCGGAATCTAAAATATGACACAAATGAACTTACCTATGAAACAGAAACAGACTCACAGATAAAGAGAACAGACTTGTGTTGCCAGGGGAGGGGGTGTGGAGGAGGGAGGGATTGGGATTTGGGGTTAGCAGATGCAAACTATTACATATAGAATGGATAAACAGCAAGGTGCTACTGTATAGCACAGGGAACTATATTCAATATCATAATGGATAAGAATATGAAAAGGAATGTGTGTGTCTGTATATATATATATATATATATATATAAAACCATAATGGAAAAGAATATGAAAAGGAATGTGTGTGTGTGTATATATATATATATATATATATAAAACAATCACTTTGCTGTACAGCAGAAATAAACACAACATTGTAAATCAACTATATGTCAATAAAATACACTTTTTTAAAAATGTGAGATTCCAAAGAAAATGGTGGAAACTTATAAATTAAAGGTTTTTCAATATTGATCAGGCTGTAACATCCAATTAACATTTTGAAGGCTACCACTTCATTTAGATGAATGGCAGGCCGTGACTGGCAGCCACAAGACAGCTCATGAATAGGATTACAACAAAGTAATTTGCTTTTGTCAGAGAGAGGCTTTCAGTAATAGTGTTCTCTTGGCTTAATAAAGTTAAGCACCACTTATAATGGGTACTTCACTTTGCTTCTCTCTATCATATAGTGTGTTGGTGCTCTGTTCTTAGAGCAGACATCTGCGTAGGTGTTCATTTGTTCTCTCCCACTGTGTAGGTACTTAAATTCTCAAGCATCTAGCCATAAAATAGTTACACAAAATGCAGTGTGAATTTTTATAAGCTGGTATTCATCATCATCACCTAATGTACCAAAGATTTATACTTCCCAATATCATTTTTTTTTTTTTTTTTTTTTTTTTTTTTGGCGGTACACGGGCCTCTCACTGTTGTGGAGCACAGGCTTCGGACGCGCAGGCTCAGCGGCCATGGCTCACAGGCCCAGCCACTCCGTGGCATGTGGGATCTTCCTCGACTGGGGCACGAACCCGTGTCCCCTGCATCGGCAGGCAGACTCTCAACCACTGTGCCACCAGGGAAGCCCCCAATATCATTTATTTTGACTCATGCATGTATGAATTGAAAAAGCCCTCTGTATTTCGATACAAGTGTTAAAAATATAATCACTAAAAAACTATAATCACTGAAAAATGTGAGCTATATAAGTTAAAAACAACTAGTCTCCATCTTGAAACATCACAGAGAATTTATGAAATGCATAGACCATAGGAAGATATTTTAAATAATGACAGGTTTGATTACAATTTTATCAATAGTGATACGTAACTTAGAAAGTTTTATTGATAAAAAGTTTGATATTCTATTATTCCAAAAGTTATCTTTTTAAAAAACTTTTATTTTATATTGGAGTATCATTGATTAAGAATGCTGTTTAATTTCATGTATACAGCAAAGTGATTTAATTATACATATACAAGTATCTATTCTTTTTCAAATTCTTTTCCCATTTAGATTATTACAGAATATTGAGTAGAGTTCCCTGTGCTACACAGTAGGTTATGGTTGGTTATCTTTTTTTTTTTGTCTGTGCCACATAGCTTATGGGATCTTCCTGACCAGGGATTGAACCCAGGCCACTACAGTGGAAGAACTGAGTCCTAACCACTGGACTGCCAGGGAATTCCCAGTTATCTATTTTAAATATAGCAGTGTATATATGTTAACCCCAAACAGAGTATTGAGTAGAGTCTGGTTTTGGTATCAGGGTGATGGTTGCCTCATAGAATGAGTTTGGGAGTGTTCCTTCCTCTGCAATATTTTGGAATAGTTTCAGGATAGGTCTTCTCTAAATGTTTGATAGAATTCAACTGTGAAGCCACTGGTCCTGGACTTGTGTTTGTTGGGAGTTTTTAAATCACAGTTTCAATTTCAGAACTTGTGATTGGTCTGGTCATATTTTCTATTTCTTCCTGGTTCAGTCTTGGGAGACAGTATCTCTCTAATAATTGGTCCATTTCTTCTAGGTTTTCCATGTTATTGGTGTATAGGTGCTTGTACGATCCTTTGTATTTCTGTAGTGTCCATTGTAACTTCTCCTTTATCATTTCTAATTTTATTGATTTGAGCTCTCTCCCTTTTTTTCTTGACGAATCTGGCTAAAGGTTTGTCAATTTAGTTTATCTGTTCAAAGAACCAGCTTTTAGTTTCAATGATCTATTGCTTTCTTCATCTCTATTTCATTTATTTCTGCTCTGATATTCATGATTTCTCTCCTTCTGCTAACTTTGGGTTTTGTTCTTCTTTCTCTACTTGCTTTAGGTGTAAGGTTAGGTTGTTTATTTGAGATAAGACTATCGCTATAAACTTCCTTCTTAGAACTGCTTTTGCTGCGTCCCATAGGTTTTGGATCATTGTGTTTTCGTTTTCATTTGTCTCTAGGTATTTTTTGATTTCCTCTTTGATTTCTTCAGTGATCCGTTGGTTGTTTAGTAGCATATTGTTTAGCCTCCATGTGTTTATGTTTTTTACAGGTTTTTTTTCTTGTAGTTGATTTCTAATCTCATAGCATTGTGGTCAGAAAAGATGCTTGATATGATTTCAACTTTCTTAAATTTACTGAGGCTCGCTTTGTCGCCCAGCATGTGATTGATCCTGGAGAATGTTCCATGTGCCCTTGAGAAGAATGTATATTCTTCTGCTTTTGGATGGAATGCTCTATAAATATCAATTAAGTCTATCTGGTCTAATATGTCATTTAAGGCCTGTGCTTCCTTATTGATTTTCTGTCTGGATGATCTGTCCATTGATGAAAGTGGGGTGTTAAAGTCCCCCACTATTTATGGCTGTTAGTATTTGCCTTATATATTGAGGTGCTCCTGTGTTGGATGCACATATATTTACAATTGTTATATATCTTCTTCTTGAATTGATTCCTTGATCATTGTGTAGTGTCCTTCTTTGTCTCTTGTAACAGTCTTTATTTTAAATCTATTTTGTCTGATATGAATATTGCTACTCTAGCTTTCTTTTGATTTCCGTTTGCATGGAATACCTTTTTCCAACCCCTTTCAGTCTGTTTGTGTCCCTAGCTCTGAAGTGGGTCTCTTGTAGACAGCATATATACGGGTTTTGTTTTTGTATTCATTCAGCCAGTCTATGTCTTTTGGTTGGAGCATTTAATCCATTTATGTTTAAGGTAATTATCATTAGGTACACTCTTATTGCCATCTTGTTCATTGTTTTGGATTTGCTTTTGTATTTTTTCTTCCCTTCCTCTTTTGTTCCCTTACTAATTTTAGTGTTGTGTTTGAATTCCTTTTTCTTTTCTGTGTGTGTATCTAATGTAGATTTTCAGTTTGCAGTTACCATGAGGTTTTGATATAGCAGTCTATATATAAACAAGATTGTTTTTAAGTTGCTGGTCTTTTAATTTCAAATGCATTTCCAATATCCTGCATCTGTGGTCTCCTCTTCTCACAATTGCTGGTTTTGACATCATATTTGTGTGCAGATGATTTCCTATTTTTACTGTATGTTTGCCTTTACGGGTGAGCTTTTCCATTCGTAATATTCTTGTTTCTAGTTGTGGTGTTTTCTTTTCCACCTAGAGAAGTTCCTTTACCATTCATTGCAAAGCTGGTCTGGTGGTGCTGAATTCTCTTAGCTTTTGCTTGTCTGTAAAGCTTTTGATTTCTCCATTGACTCTGAATGAGAGCCTTGCTGGGTAGAGTATTCTTGGTTGTAGTTTCTTCCCTTTTGTCACTTTAAATATAGCCTGCCACTCCCTTCTGGTCTGCAGAGTTTCTGGTCTGGGAATTTCCTTGTACGTTATTTGTTGCTTTTCCCTTGTTGCTTTTAATATTTTTTCTTTGCCTTTAATTTTTGTTAATTTGATTACTAGGTGTCTCAGCTTGTTCCTCCTTGGGTTTATCCTGCCTGGCACTCTCTACACTTCTGGACTGGGGTGACTATTTTCTTTCCCATGTTAGGGAACTTTTCAGCTATTATTTCTTCAAATATTTTCTCAGGTCCTTTCTCTTTCTCTTCTCCTTCTGGGACCCTATAATGCAAATGTTGGTGCATTTAATGTTATCCCAGAGGTCTCTTAGACTGTCCTCATTTCTTTTCATTCTTTTGTCTTTATTCTGTTCTGTGGCAGTGATTTCACCATTCTGTCTTCCAGCTCACTTACCTGTTCTTCTGCCTCAGTTATTCTGCTGTTGATTCCTTCTAGTGTATTTTTCATTTCAGTTATTGTATTGTTCATCTCTGTTTGTTCTTTAGTTCTTCTAGGTCTTTGTTAAACATTTCTTGTATCTTCACTATCTGTGCCTCCATTGTTTTTCCAAGATCTTGGATCATCTTTACTATCATTACTCTGAATTCTTTATTGGGTATATTGCCTATCTCCACCTCACTTAGTTGTTCTTCTGGGGTTTTATCTTGTTCCTTCATCAGGGACCTATTCCTCTGCTATCCCATTTTGTGTAACTTTCTGTGATTGTGGTTTCTATTCCACAGGCTGCAGGGTTGTGGTGCTTCTGGCTTCTGCTGTGTGCCGCCCTGGTGGATGAAGCTGTCTAAGAGGCTTGTGCAGGCTTCCTGGTGGGAGGGACTGGTTCCTGCCCACTGGTGGGTGGAGCTGGGTCTTGTCCCTCTGGTGGGCAAGGCCGTGCTCAGGAAGACTTTAAATGGCCTGTCTGCTGATGGGTGGAGCTGTGTTCCTGCCCTGCTGGTTGTTTGACCTGAGGCATCCCAGCACTGGAGCCTACAGGCTGTTGGGTGGGGCCAGGTCTTGGGGAGAAAAGGGTGGCCTCCAGGAGGGCTCATGTCAATGAGTACTCTCCAGAGCTACCGCTGCCAGTTTCTTTGTCCCTGCAGTGAGCCACAGCTGCCCCCTGCCTCTGCACGACACCCTCCAATAGTAGCAGGTAGGTCTGGCCCAGTCTCTCATAAAACCACTGCTGTTTTCCTGAGTCCTGGTACACACAAGACCTTGTGTGCACCCTCCAAGAGTGAAGTTTCTGTTTCCCCCAGTCCTGTGGAATTCCTGTGATCAAACCCCACTGGCCTTCAAAACCGGATTCTCTGGGGGCTCTTCCTCCCAATTCCAGATCCCCAGGCTGGGGAGCCTGAAGTAGAGCTCAGAACCTTCACTCCTTTGGGAAAACTTTTGTGGTATAATTATTTTCCAGTTTGTGGGTTGCCCACCCAGTGGGTATGGGATTTGATTTTATCGCGATTGCACCCCTCCTACTGTCTCATTGTGGCTTCTTCTTTGTCTTTGGATGTAGGGTATCTTTTCTGGTAGGTTCCAGCAGTTTTTGTCAATGGTTGTTCAGAAGTTAGTTGTGATTTTGCTGTTTTCGTAAGAAGAGGTGAGCTCATATCCTTCCACTCCTCCATCTTGTTTCTGTCCCCAAAAGTAAATTATCTTAACTGAACATCTTTGGTTTGGGATCTTCAAAAGTATAGAATAAGATTTAGATTTGTCCTTTGAATTTTTTTAAAATGTCATTCTACTCTAAAATTACTCTCATGTAACAGTCAATCATTACATACTTTAAGTTGAATAAAAAGTATAGTAATTTATCTCTAAGTTGAACTTGGATATAGAATCTTGTAAGATTTTTATTCTTGATTTAAGTAATGATAAGATATATTTGGAAAATATTCATTGTTACCTGAAGCATTACTTGTAGAGTATCAGTATGAAGCCCTCTCCCCTTTTTTTTAACTTCATTAATTTTTTTGTTCTTTCTAGCCTCCTTATATGTAATTTTTCTCTCTTGGGAAGACTGTTGAAACATCAAAGTAAGGTCTCCTAGGAATGCTTGTACTTCTGAAAGCTTGGTCTTATCCACTCTGCCTTTGTCTCCCTTGCATTTTTGTGTAAGTCAGTGACACATCAGGTCTGAAGGAATATGTGATGGAGGAAACCTAGCACAAGAGCCAAAATAATGGGTAGATAAATTGGGTAGAATAGGTACTTGAAAAGACATGTAAACACTGGAAATTACATGGGCTTTTTCACAACAGGACACCTTATTTCTTCAACTTGACAATTAAACAACAGCTATCTCCTATGAACTTTTCTTCAAAACACATTTTAAACTTGAGAATCATAGTGAAAAGGTATTGCTTTTCTCCAGGGCTACAGGGAAATTTTGCAAGGGTTACTTAATGGAGGAAGGGGCACAGAGCTGGTGCAATTTTGGACATTAGACAAGAGATGAATTTACCTACCAACAAGGGGAATTCAGAATGACCCTTGATTACAAGGTAGTGCGTTTTTAGATGTATGTTTGCTTATCTATAATGTTAGGCAGAAAAATTCCCAATTACTTGTGTTTACTATAAGGTAATTTTGAGAAATTATCAATGGAAGATTTTATAATTCAAACAAATAACTTAAAAACACTGGAGTGGTTTTCACAGTGTGTAAACTTATAGAATAATATGCCACAAAGATTTAGGAGTACACATTATTTGTTAGGCTTATAATATGGCTCTTGTTGAGTATGGATGATGTTACTGTGCTCTTGTACCTAATAGTTACATTAATTGTTACGGCTTTGGATTTCAGAAGGGAGAGTAACTGCACTCAGGTTTAACCTTGTTTTTGGAAGATGAAGTGCATTTAAAGCACCCCTAGTTGTACTTCTGCACATGATTCTAAATAACAGGAAATCTACTTGGGAGAGAGGCCATGCCAGAATGAAGGAGTAACCATAGCATAGTGCCATAGCAACTATTTACTCATGTCACTGGGCCTGGTAAGGACAGTACCAGGGTATTTTTGGAGGAGGAGATATTGCTAATACCTGCCTCTGACTTAACAAGGGGTAAGTCCTAAGGGATGCATATCTCTAGGATCAGGCAGAGCCTTCTAGGTTTTAACTATAGATATTTACTATATCTATATCTGTATCCATATCTATCTGTTATCTGTCTATATTAGAAATATAATTACACAGGAGATATCACTCATGCTAATATTTACCCAGGATCCAGTCTAATTTGGAAGGCATGGAGCCTTTTTCACTCATATAAACTTCATTTTCAGAACTAGGAAGAGTAGTTACCACCATCTGTCCTTTACTCTTTTTTTTTTTTTTTTTTTTTGTGGTACGCGGGCCTCTCACTGCTGTGGCCTCTCCTGCTGCGGAGCACAGGCTCCGGACGCGCAGGCTCAGCGGCCATGGCTCACGGGCCCAGCCGCTCCGCGGCACGTGGGATCCTCCCGGACCGGGGCACGAACCCGCGTCCCCTGCATCGGCAGGCGGACTCCCAACCACTGCGCCACCAGGGAAGCCCCATCTGTCCTTTGATCCTGACTGTCTCCAAATTCTTCTCAAATTCTTGGACTCTTAATTTTTATTGAAGTATAGTTGCTTTACAATGTTGTGTTAATTTCTACTGTACAGCAAAGTGAATCAGCTGAACGTATAAATGTATCCCCTATTTTTTGGATTTCCTTCCCATTTAGGTCACCACAGAACACTGAGTTCCCTGTGCTATACAATATGTTCTCATTTGTTATCTATTTTATCTGTAGTATCAATAGTGTATATATGTCAATCCCAATCTCCCAATTCCTCCCAACCCCCTTTGCCCCTTGGTATCCATGTTTGTTCTCTACATCTGTGTCTCTATTTCTGCTTTGCAAATAAGATCTTCTATACCATTTTTCTAGATTCCACATATATGCGTTAATATACCATGGGTGTATACAATATACAATATTTCTTTTTCTCTTTCTGACTTACTTCACTCTGTGTGACAGTCTCTAGGTCCATCCATGTCTACAGATAACCCAATTTTTTTCGCTTTTATGGCTGAGTAATATTCGACTGTATATGTGTACTACATCTTCTTTATCTACTCCTCTGTTGATGGACATTTAAGTTGCTTCCATGTCCTGGCAATTGTAAATAGAGCTGCAATGAACATTGTGGTATATGACTCTTTTTGAATTATGGTTTTCTCAGGGTATATGCACAGTAGTGGGATTGCTGGGTTGTATGGTAGTTCTTAATTTTTTAAGAAACCTCCATACTGTTCTCCATAGTGGCTGTATCAATTTACATTCCCACCAACAGTGCATAAGGGTTCCCTTTTCTCCACATCTCCAGCATTCGTTGTTGGTAGATATTTTGATGATGTCCATTCTGACTGCTGTGAGGTGATACCTCACTGGAGTTCTGATTTACATTTCTCTAATAATTAGTGATGTTGAGCATTTGCAGAAAACTATAAGATACTGATGAAAGAAATAAGACAACACAAACAGATGGAGAGAGATACCATGTTCTTGGATTGGAAGAATCAACATAGTGAAAATGACTCTACTACCCAAAGCAATCTACAGATTCAATGCAATTCCTATCAAATTACCAATGGCATTTTTCACAGAACTCGAACAAAAAAATTTTACAGTTTTGCATGGAAACACAAAAGACCCAAAATAGCCAAAGCAATCTTGAGAAAGAAAAACGGAGCTGGAGGAATCAGGTTCCCTGACTTCAGACTATACTACAAAGCTACAGTAATCAAGACAGTATGGTACTGGCACAAAAACAGAAATATAGATCAATGGTACAAGATAGAAAGCCCAGAGATAAACCCACGCACCTATGGTCAACTAATCTATGACAAAGGAGGCAAGGATATACAATGGAAAAAAGCCTCTTCAAGAAGTGGTGCTGGGAAAACTGGACAGCTACATGTAAAAGAATGAAATTACAACACTCCCTAACACCATACACAAAAATAAACTCAAAATGGATTAAAGACCTAAATGTAAGGCCAGACACTATCAAACTTTTAGAGGAAAACATAGGCAGAACACTCTATGACATAAATCACAGCAAGATCTTTTTTGACCCACCTCCTAGAGAAATGGAAATAAAAACAAAAATAAACAGATGGGACCTAATTAAACTTAAAAGCTTTTACACAGCAAAGGAAACCATAAACAAGACGAAAAGACAACCCTCAGAATGGGAGAAAATATTTGCAAACAAAGCAACTGACAAAGGATTAATCTCCAAAATATACAAACAGCTCATGCAGCTCAATATCAAAAAAACAAACAATGCAATCAAAAAATGAGTGGAATACCTAAACAGACATTTCTCCAAAGAAGACATACAGATGGCCAACAAACACATGAAAAGATGCTCAAATTCTTGGACTCTTTTTCACTCCAAACAAAATTGAGTTGGGGAAACCTTTTCTAGTATTTTATAGTATTACTTTCACATCCAATTTAGGAACATAAATTCAAAAATACAAAGTTATGGAAAGGAGTTAAATACAATTTGTTTTGCTTCTATTCACCTTATTTTATTCTATTTTTTGAAAAATAATCTGCCTTCAATAGATAACCAATAACTGTGTATCAACTGAATAGATGGAAAAACATATTGGTCAAGGGCCTACCCAGCAATATAATTTTGCCATCTACAGATCCAAATGTACTAAAACACACTAAAATGAATGCACAGTATGCACTAGAATGAATCCACTGTGAGATTTCATTCCAAACCCAGGATGTTCTGTGACCCTTATTTGAACAGCCTATAGGAGTGGCTGTTTATACAGGTGGCCAGAGAAACAACTACTCTCCAAGTATTTGGACAACCAGATCTAATAAATTTCTTCCTCAGTAGTTTATTGTAGGCACTGGAGATGGAAGTTGGCCACTTGAGATACTAAAGAAATCACAAGTATTCAGGAGGTTAGCTTTAAATGAGGTGCTAGATTTTAAATGCAAGATTAAAAATGCCATACTGTTATGATCTAAAATATCAAAGTAGCTATTTTGTCAATTGTAGTTAGCTAAAAGGATATTACCATTTCTTAATATTTCATCTATTCTTAATGACTGGCAAAACATCTGACCTTTCACAAGTAGATTTGCATAACAAAATAAGGCTATATATATACATTAGCAAGCTGCATTTATACTCAGGTACCTGTAATAAATAAGATATATCTCTTAAAGTTATTCACTGCAAGATGGATGACTGTACAAAAGCATATCAGGTTTTGGTTTAGCCATTGGTAAAATGGAAATAAGGACTGTATTTATTTCAGTTGGCTATCTGGGGATTAAATGAAATAATAGAGTTAAAATGTTTAACATGCCTTGTACAAAGCAAGCTTTCAACAGATTTTAGTTATCATTAGTTTCTTTTTAGTTACTAGTATGTTCAACTGTATTTATATAGTAATCACTTAAGTGATCCTCTTTATTCTGAATAACCCCTTTTGTTATGACCTCTAACCAGTTTAGCAAAACCACAAAATTTCTCAAAGTAATCTGGGACTCTAATAGTTTCTTACCTCTGCAAAATAGCAATGGTGAGATGCCATTCTTCTGAACCATATTTTACACCATATTAACTCGTTCCTTGACCATTTCAGAAGCTTCTCTTAAGTCATTCTAGCAAGTCCACCTGTGCTTCAGTTCAGCACAACAAATATCTATTGAGTGTTTACTGTGTTCAAAACATAAGTAAAATATGACCCCTCTTTTCAAAGAGTTTATTAGCTGTGTATAATTTATATTATTGACCTAGACATATAGTTAAAATGAGCCTGCCTCCATAATAACTAACCTCTAAGTTTAGATTAACTTTAATTGTTAACCTTAACAGAATTATAGCCCATCTTTTCAAATACTCTGTTCTTATTATCATATTTACAGATGAAGGAACTGAAACAATAAAAGTCAAGTGAGTTGCTCCATGATTAATGAAGCAAAAAGTAGAACTCACTGTCTCCTCTTGTGTTTAACCAAGAGCTCCAGAGATAGTAAATTGTGAACAATTTAAATTAAATGGAAGTGTTAAAACTTATGGGAGCAATTTTGAGATAAGTATTCTAGTTAATAAAGAATGCCCAGACACAATTTCAGTTACGTATAGTATGGGTTATACAGTAAGAACGGTATAGTTTGCTTCAAACAATGATTAAAAAATAGAAATAGTACCCATCAATGGATATATTTTCTTTTTGAATTTACTGACAAAAAAAGGTGCAGATGGCACCCCAAATAAGAGACTGGCACGGACCAGTATCTTCTCTGTGAAAATGACTAATGTATCATACACTTCTGCCAGAAATACATAAAGAGACTGCCAAAAATGATCATATCATTATCAGCTAGTGTTCCCAATTGTTCACTGTTTGTGTCACATATGGATCTTCTGAAATGCAGAACTCCTACCTAAAGAAACCCTAATATCATTATAAAACATGAACTTTTGCATGTTTTTAAAATGTTTTAAGGAAACTGAATTTGTTCTACTGTAAACAAACATTTTCCTGGTGTCAATAAAAAAAATAACAGTGCAAAAAAATGAATGACATTCAAGTTTCAAAAGTTATATTTGTAAGCCAAATTAGAATATAAAGAAAATTTGATCTAAATGTCTGTATAAATGAATAAGTTTTGTTCTTTCAGCTCCTGTATATTTTTGCTAACAGCCATCTACCAAACATCTAGCACTAACCATTTGGTCACATAGGGTCATTGATTTCTCTCAATTTGCGATGCTTTAATAAAGATTAATTGAATGGCATTGTACAATGTACCTAATTCCCATAATATACCCTATGGCATTAACATAGAATATAAAATAAGAGGTTAGTCTGGTTATATATTACACATTAAGCATCTTTCATCTTTTAGTTTCTCATTAGTGAAACCCTGGACCGCAAAGTTAGCTGGTTTTCACATGAATATATATATATCTACATAATCAAACAAGGAAGTGAATAGTGATACATACACACATTTACACAAACACATACATGCATGTATATCTATACACACACAACCTTTTATACTATCAATTATAAAATAAGAGAGATTGAGACCTAGATCAGTTTTATATGTAAAATATTTCAAGAGAAAAATGATAGTTGGATACAGAAAAGTGTAATTTGAAAAGTAGTCTTGTGGGATGGAGGACGGGTGAATAGGTGAGAATTTTTAGGACAAGGAAATATTCTGTATGATACTGTAATGGGGGATATATGATACTGTGTGCTTATCAAACCCATAGAACTTTACAGTGCAGAGTGAAACAATGTACGAATTTTTTTTTTAATTAGGAAGTCAAGGGATCACAGGATGGATGCAGAATGTGACCAAAAAAATCTAACTATACTACAAATGTAAGACATAATCTCACTGAAGAAGGTAAGGGGAAAATGCTGCAATAAGGAGCCAGAAAAGAGTGGCCTCTTTAGGACTAAAAGCAAAAGCAATTGTGCATAAGTAGGATACCCTGGATCATAAGTTGATTAGGGTTAACAATTCTGAAACCACTATACATGTATACTAAAATTAGATAATTAAGTGAATGGGTGGTGTATGGTGAGAGCCAGATTTCTCACTGTTGGAATGGGAAGTTATAGATAAGCAAGAAAAGGCCAGAATGATTCATGTGGTAATGGATTAGATTTGGAGACATCAATTTGAACATCTATCTATCTAATTTTATATATATATTAAAGAGAGAGAAAGAGAGAGAGAATATGTTGCTCTGTCTGCTGAAAGGGCCTAAAAGCAATGACATCGCAGTAGCAATGAGTATAACTAGTACCCAGATCTTGGTCTAACACAATTCTCCAATAAAAGAATCCAGAGTTCCTTGGAAAAACTGCTGATTCTAGAACTGGGCAGGAAATATACAAAGTGAGGCTAGAGTATATTGTACTGCTGAAAGATAAGAAAGTGCTAACACACACACACACACAAAATGATGGGGGTATGTCAAGGGGACATAGTAGCCAACTGAAAGAATTCCCAATGGCCAAAACTGGCACAACTTGAGCAACAAAATAAATAAAATAGTACTAGATTACAGCCCAAAATAGAAAATGAATATTCATGAATCCATACTAATGTATAAATGATTGAATAAATAAAAGAGAGAAAATAGACAAATCTCCCATGCAAAAGATTTCCAAATATGTATATGCTTCATCGTCGAAGAGGTGGAGGATAACGCTCCGTTTCTTAAGTTTCTCATTATGACTCTTTTCCAAAGAATACAGAACATACTGGGGAGGTTTTAAAAAAAGGTGTTCAGTAGAGAAACCTAACCAACACTACCTCATCCAGGTGATCAAGCACAACATCAACAATACTAAATCACGTTGAAAGTACGTATCATTGATACAATATGATGAAAATGGCACTTCTGTGGGCTTCCTCCTAAAATCTCATAACCCCAGTTTAACTGCAATAACTTCATCAGACAAATTGTATCTAAGTGACACAGTCCTCAAAACTGTCAAGGTCATCAAAAACAAGGAAATTCTGAGAAACCATCACAGTCATGCGGAATCCAAGAAGACATGACAACTAAATGTAAGGATCCTGGAAAAGAAAAAGTTATTAGGTAAAATGTAAGTAAACCTGAATAAAGTATGGACTTTAATTAGTACTGATGTATCAGTATTGGTTCATTAATTGTGTCAAATACCATACTAATACAAGATGCTAATAATGGAGTATACTGGGTGTGAGTTATGTGGGAACTCTCTGTACTGCTTTTGTAAATCTAAATCAATTTTAAAATATAAGTTTATTTAATGAAAAAATGGCCTTGTAGATGAACTGAATTATGAATGGGCTTAAAAGTGTTGTGTTGTTATTGAGTACAAAATAAATGAAGGTTGTAATTTAACAGACCAGAGCTCAGTGGAAAACTTTTTTATTTGAACATTGACTTGAAACCCCTGTTCAGCAAAAAGCATGTCAGGGCTCCAACAAGAGTGAGCTGTCACAGTGCCACGTAGCAGATGGGCGTGAATGCACATAACTGGGAAACAAAACCCCAGGACCAGTTGGAAATAATCATAGGATTCCCAGTCCAGAATGTCCAAATTGTGACAGACTTTTTATTTTTTATTTTAGTAAACTCAGTTTATTGAATTAATTTCAAAGGATGTTATAGGTTACAAGCACACTCAATATAGTGATTAGAAAACAGTAAAAGCTTCTTGCTGGCTTGGGCTATGAAATCACTCCTGCCTTTAAAAGACAAAAAAAAAAAAGAAAGAAAAGTTCCTGGTTATCTTCCATCACATGCACTCTAGGGTCCCTTTCAGCTCAATTGTTTGAAGATTCTAATTTCTAGTAATAAGACCCTGTATCCAAAAAAACAAAGCACATATCTAAGGAATACTGTTGTGATAAAACTACAGTGACCTTGGAAGCAACCCAAATGTCCATCAATCAATGAATAAGTAAACAAGATGTGACCTATCCATACAATGTAATTGTTCAGCCATAAAAAGCAAGGAAGAACTGATACATGCTACAACGTGGATGAACCTTGAAAACATGCTGAGTGAAAGAAGCCAGGCACAGAGACTACATATTGTATGATTCCATTTATATGAAACGTCCAGAATAGTTAAATCCATAGAGTGGCAAAAGATTAGTGGTTGCCAGGGGCTGAGGCAGATGGGAGGATTGGGGGCAGTAATGACTAAGAGGCACAGGGGTTTTTTTGGGGGTGATTAAACTTTTAAAATCGATTGTGGTGATGGTTTTCAACTCTGACTATACCGTTAAATGACACACCTTCAATGAGTGAATTGCATGGTATGTGAATTACATTTCACTAAAGCTCTTCCATTAAAAATGGGAAAAAAAAACAAAAACAAAAACTACAGTGACCTTAAGGGGACAGAGTATGCCCTTCCAAAATCATATTAAAGTATTATCAGGTAGCTCTCCAAAGTCAACTTCAGTCATCATGTCCTTTTAGTATTAGGAAATTTGACTGCTTTATTGCTGAGCATATAGCTTAGATATATTACATCTCTGTTCCTGAAGAATTCTGAATGAGCTTATCATTACCCAAATTTTATGGGTAACAAGAAAGTCTTACAACTCCAATTACATTATATTTACACCTTTTCCCAGAATAACCTTGCTGCATAACAAAATAACCTTGTCCATTCATATTTTCATTAAAATTGTATTATTACTACTGAGTCACATATAGAGGTATCCAATAATTTTCACCACATTAGAACAGCCAATCCAGCAGTTGACTGAATTGACAATAGCAGTTGACTCAGTCACATGAATCACATTCTTTCCAAATGCTTTATGAGAAAAGAAATTTTTAAAAAATAAAAACAGTGTTCTGAGGCCCAAGATAAGTTGCCATGGGCCCACAAAAATGTGTAACAGGCCCCAAGAGACCTTCCTTTTTTTGCCCTATGTTTTACTTTCCTGGTGGAATTCTGTATGTTTCCCTCAGAAATATACCAGTGATACCTGAAAGCAGTGAAGTGGAGAGTGTTACAACACTATGAACTTTGTGAGAAACAATATAGTAGTTTAATACATGGGCTCTAGAACCATACTTCCTGTTCTGCATCTCAAACCCTTCATCCACTAGCTGTGTGACACTGACGAAGTTACTAAACCTCTCTGTTTCATTTTCTTTATCTGCAAAATGTTACCATGTCATAATTTAACAACATGTTCTCTATCAATCACTAATGCACATAGGAACTCTTCTATAAGAGCACAGTGCCTATAGCAAGCTAAAAGTTTGTGGAATGAAGGAATAAATGAATGAATGAGTCAATAGTAGTAGGAAAAACCAGAGTGAATATGCACAACAGGAAATATGAGTGGAACCAGTGGAAATTGTGAGTGCTAAATGGAACTTTAGCAATCATAATGATAGTAGATTTCTATCTACTGTTTGCAGTGTTGCCAGTTTGCCAATATTGGAGCCAGTGGAGCTAATAATGTCAGCCTTCTTTCTGGAGATATATCTGAAATGTTAGCCACGTTGTTTTCTCAACTTACTTCCACTCAAGTTGAAACTTCATCAGCTTCACACCTAATACAGGTGGTTCCCAGGCTTTCAGTAAATTTAAGGTAATTTATGATTTCATCTTTCTCAATTAATTTTCAATCAAGTAAAGTTATCCAACAAGAGTGTAAGTTGCACATGGAAACATTTTATTTTGAGGTTTCATTAGGATGCGTAAATTCACAGGCCCTCCCAATCTCCATCCAGTTTTGCAAGTAATTGAAAAAAGTGACTCAACATATGCGGACACCAGTTTTTAGGTTAGCAAATGGGGCATGGCATTTTAAATGTTTTAAATGAGGAACATGAACTGTGTTATAATTTAATTTCTAATAGTGAACCTGATTTCCCTTTCAAAATGAAGATAATATCCTGTGGTAAACATGAAAAAGTGGAGGGTGTGGCAGAAAGCTCATTATAGCATATGAGGCAGGACATCTGTTTTCCAGGGCCCTATTCATTACCTACAGGTAATGAATTTTATTTAATTCACTTGGCCTCAGTTTCGTCATCCATAGAAAAGGAAAAATCATTATGCACCTACATAAAGGCAGAAGCTTTAACAAATCCTTACATTCGTTTACTGTCTATTAACCCGCTACAATGTGCCAAATTCAGACTTTTTCCTACTTCTTTAGCTGCTCCCATGAGACCACACACAGATGTGAACTTCGAAGGGAGGACTGGTATAATCATGGTGGGTGTCATGGGGTCTGGCAGCTTACTCATGCAGCTCACTTGTACAACTGGTACTCCCTGGGCTCGATCCCAATGTCCCATTTCCATCTTAGAATGGGCTGCTGCTGAGTACATCTGACTGGACTTGGCAGGCCTGACGGAATCTAGCTTGTAATGAACATATCCAGGTGCATGTTCCCTGGCGTTTACTCCAAAGTCAAGTATTCTGTTTCTACCAGGGCCCAGTAACATGTCAAGAGCTATTTTTCAGTGTGTAATCTCTACTATAGATGGCAGGGCCTCATTTCGGGTTCCAGGAGCCCACATTGAAATCTCCCACTGAGTCTTGCCATAATCTCTACACTGCTTCTCTTCTCACTACTGACACCTCCAACACCTGAGAGTCTGCTGGATCTGATGGCCCAAGTGGTCAGGCTGAAGCACTGCAGCCTGGAACTTCTGCAGAGCTCTATTCTGATCCCAGCCCCGCTTAAAGCAGGCAGCCTTCTTTGTCACCCACTGTTGCACTAAGGCAGTACTCCTAGGGATGGAATGTGCTGCATCCAGAAGCCAAAAAAGATCTGCCAGGTACCATGTTTCCTTTTTTGTTGGAGGGGATGCAAGATGCAGCAATTTATCTTTTAGTTTAGAGAAGATACCTCGGTACACTTCTGATCCCTGTACCCACAAATCTCATAGAAGTGGCAGATCCCTGAACTTCCTAGTTTATCTCCCACCCTCAGAATATAAGCTGTCTTACCAAGTTCTCCAGCCTTCTAGCCACCTCTTGCTCATCCTGTCCAACCAGCATAATGTCACTGTTGTAATGGACCTCTGTGACATTCTGTGTGATGTTCTTGCAGTTCATATCTCCTTGGACTAACTACACTGTGACAGAAGCAGGAGAGCTAACACATCCTAGTGGCAACTTGGATATGCAAATGGTTCCTGATCTGTTTTTCTAACTGGAATAGAGCAGAATCACTGGCTGCATATCATGGACCTAAGACCTTAATTATCTGCTCTAATAGTGATAACACATCAGCCAGAGGAACCATAACCAAGACTGCTATTTGATTGAGTCTGCAGTAGCCTACCGTTACTCTCCAGGATGGATGAAGTTTCTACAATCTCAAAGTAAACAGAAAATAAGCAAATATGATACAGAAAATATGGTAAAATAAACAAAAATGTGATTAGGACTACCTCAACTGCATCTTTAGTGTGGGTGTTGTTCCAACTTCCAAATATATGAATTCCAGTTAGACACACTTGGTAACTGGGAAATGACCACTGACTGGGTCCACGGACCCAGTGGCCACATTGTGAACTGGATCTTATCCAGGACTCCCTGAAGGTCCACTTTCTAAATAGGGTGTCATTATACTTGTAATATTTAAGCACCACCACCTGACTATTTCTTTAGGTCCCCATCATCCCAAAGATGTCAATAAGCCCAACTCTGTGACTGTAACCTCTGTGGTCTATTGGGCTGGACTGAGGAGAAAGAACCACGACTGAACTTCTTGCTGATCTTGGCGACCCCTCACTGGTGTATGCCTGATGGTCTGGGTGAATAATATGTCCTCTGAGCCCTTTTGTGGAACATAATCCTCCGGTGGGCCCTCCATCCTTACATAAGATTCATCACAGATGAATGCCAGATTCCCTCAGACTCTTTATTCCTTCTTTCAACATCTTTCAAGGCAACTCAGGATTTCCATTTTGCTGAATGTTGGATATAACTTTCTCCAGGCTTCTAAAGGTCAATTTAGCAGCAACTTTGCTTTACTTCCCTGGGCTTCCTTTTAAGATTTTAATCCTATGTCCCAAGAAAGTGTTCCCAAATCAATGAATTCTTTCTTATCCAGTCTTATATTCTGGCCCTCTTGATCTCTGAGGTATTATCCTGGCTCCTGCCGATACATCCTAATGAATTCTTGCATTTCTTCAGGCCCAGCACATCCCCAGCTGGGTTATAAAGGGATTTAACCCTAGTTAGCACCTTGGCAGCCAAGACAGAAGGCGAGGGCAGCTCCTAAGGGAGATAACCTGTTAACTTGTAGAGGAAAGGCTTCTCCAGCATCATTCAGTATAGGAAAGTGCTGGGTGTTACTAGGGAAGGGAGACCTTTTCTGCAAACCCAGAGAATCTATAGAATCAACATCATCAAGGGTAATCACCCAGATGCACCAGCCCATGTTTTAAGGTGCTAGGTTTCCCCCCCAGCGCTCTGGCCTTTGCATAACAGACCTGCCCTGGCTGACCATTCAGACTTCTCTGGAGCTCGGCAACCCTAACGATGATGATATCTTTAAGCTCCTGCTCAGATATAGCTGCTTTTCCACTACAGAAGATAGGGGCTTTCTTTGTAAGGTATCACAGAGGCCCTCTGGTTGTCACACTTGGCCATTAACTGCTTGTTAATTGCCCTTAGTCTGTCATTATCTCTTTGCAGGGCATCCACACAATTTAGCAATAACCATCCAACTCTGTCTTATTGGCACTGTTTCCACCAAATCTTTCAAATGTCTACGTTATTGCACCTGCCAGAGCATTCCTCTCCAAGGACATTTTCCCAGATCACCACAGGTGAAACCTTCAGCAGCTGAGCCACCATCCTGTGCCAGGGGCTATTCACGCATCATCTGCCAACCAGAATAGCATCCTCTTCACCCACCAGGTCATAGGTGAGCCAGTGTCAAATCTTCATCCTACCACAGCCGCAGTGGTTTCCTCAAACCACGCTCAGAACAAATCGTGCTAGTTCAGGTCCTCCAAAAACCCAATGATAAGAGGGGATTAGACACAGAAGAAACACACCTGTGTGTTTCTTGGATATGCAAATGGTTTCTGATCTGTTTTTCTAACTGGAATAGAAAAGAATCACTTGCTGCGTATCATGTACCTATCATATCACTGGTACCATATCATATCACTGGTACCATATCATGTACCAGGGAACATGGGAAGTGAGCCAGAGGAATCTAGGCAAGCCATCAGGATGTGATACACATCTGACCCTTCTTAAGGAGAATGGGAAGGAGGGGTTGCGAGCGGGAACGCTTTAGACAGCAGTACAATTCGAAGGAACGTCAACAAGGTGATGGGAATCCTGGAGACAAAGTCAGAGAGTTCCCATGTCTCCCAAGAATGGACCTGCCTTAGTGACGTCCCTGCCACATTCATCATCAGCTGGGAGCCGCCTATGGGAAATTCAGCCCCTGGGCAAACACAGGGATGGGTTTCAGAGGACGGAAGCTGAGGCTATGGGTCAGTGATGCTCCATATCCTGCAATCTAAGAGGTGCATTTTGATGGCTGCCACAATAGCCAGCATTTCTCGCGGATGTAAAACACACCGGTCTCCATTCTAAGTGCCTGTGAACATTACCTCATTGATTCTTCACGACATTGTGAGACTGGTGTTTTAGTTATTCTGTTTTTATTTTTATAAGTGAAGCAGCTGAAGCTAAGTGGCTTGCCCGAGTTTACACAGCTAGAAAGTAGTGAGAATGGATTTAAATACAGATCTCTCTGATTGCATAGCTTGATGCCTTTAACCACATGGTCCCTGTCCTCAAAGGGCTTAGAATCTGCCAGGTAAAGAGACCTGGGAACAGACAAACGTAATAAAACATAATTTGCTCTTGATAATAATTACAGAGTGTCTATGAGAAAGACTGCTTCACACTACTTGGGGGAATCAGAGAGTACTTTGGCTTATAGTTCAAGGAGGATTAGGTATTTCTGTGGAGATTCCAGAGGGATTCCGGGGAAACAGGGAACAATGTTGAATAGAAAGGAGAAATGGAAGAGCATCACAATGCTAGTTCTGGCATGGATTTAAATATTTTCAAATTATTTAAAGTACCGGTGGTGTCCTGGTCCTTCTCAAAGGGTTGAAAAAATAAGGCAGACTGTATTCAGCCCAAGCTCCCAGCAGCAGGTAAAATTTTCCACCAGAACAGGTTTAAACAAATACTGCCAGTGCCAAAACAGGCAGAAAGGATATTGATCCCAGCATAGAAAATGCAGACAGGGAGCAGTCAGTTGAAGAAAGAGTGACATCTAAAGCAGCAGCAGCCCACTGCCATTCTAGGAGGTAAAGATAAAGCCAGCACTTGGAGAGAAGGTAGGAAGAGGCAAAATCTTCTGGAGAAGTCAGTTGATTAATAGTTGGTACAAAAAGACTGTGCCGGGAGCAACAAAGACAAATCACTGTCCACAGTGTGAAGTGCATCCCCTGGTGCTAAAAATAAATACCTCATTTCATTGCCTGTGTTAAGGAAGGAGCAGCCCTGAGAAAAGGATTTGGCCTGAACAAAATGGAGATTTTCTTCTGGTATTTAGAGTCAACCTAATAAGTGTTAAGATTTTGATTCTCAAGTATCAGAATCTTAAATGGCTATACTGATGATAGGACCCAGCATTTCCACTTCAACAAATCTTTCTTGTGGCAATCATAGCATGAATACATGAAGATGGATATATAAATTGTCCTATGAAGTATTGTTTGCAATAGAAAAAAATTGGAAATGTATAGTCAAATATAGGAGAATTCTTATACTAGGCTATATTAATATGCACCAACGTGGGAGAAGTTATTTCTGTGTTCAATAAATGCTTAGTGAGAAGTTACTGTGGGCCAAGCATTGTGTCAGTAGCTAAGGACAGAGAAGTAAAAAAGACTGAAATGGTCTCTGCCTTTGTGGGGTTTCTAGTCTGGAAAATAAGACTGGTAGATACCAAGTAAACAAAGATGCGTGTAGATAAAGAAGAAACTAGGATGCTGTGATGGAGAATAAAGGTGAGGGAGGTATTTCATATTCATTTTCATTAAATAGGGTGATAGAAGTTCCCTTTGAGGTAATATATAAAGTGAAATCTAAGGAGTAAATACGACAGGCATTGCCCCAAAAAAGCAGAAAAATAGTGCTCTAGGCAGGAGAAATTAAGAATAAGAACCAGGGGAGAGATACAGGAGAGAGAGGCTACCCAGAGGGTCATATCCTTGAGGAGATGAGAGGGTACAGGATCCAGCTTACAAGTGGAGAGATGGTCCTTTAAAAGAAGAGAAACTGCCTAAATTCAAATATAAGAAAATAAATAGTTTGAGTGACAATGGAAGTAGGCACATGTCTATGTGCTAGTCAGAAGATGAGGAAATTAGTTCTAATATACAATTTTCTCTTTTCCTACATGAATTACGTGTGAGTGGAGGATGGAGAGGTGTAAATGTATGAGTGAGGTGGAAGGTGAGAAAAAAGATAAGGTATAAAATACTTTTCCCAGAAAGTAGGAAAGAGAAACTACTAAAAATGTATACAGCAGAATTTTCAAGGCAGTGTTGAATGTCCATAGGTAATCGCATACAGTGCAGATATGCATATTAATTATTCTTACTGTAATTAATATACTTCATTCTCTTTGTTTGGCTTTCCACTGAGCAAAAACCTCCAGATTTAACACGTGGGGAAAAAATTGTGGAAGTGACAAATACAAAACAATTAAAAACATAATGAGATTTAAACAAGGACATATACATTATGAGCAACCATGTAAATAGTGCTAAATAGAATTACATTCAAATTATTAAAATAACTAAAGTTGCAAATGAAATATGACTCATTTTAACATTATTTACCAAATAAAATAAACTAAATGAATCTCTTCCTAAAATAACATTTTAAAAAATGTTACCTTTTAAAGTGTCTCAGATTTTTTTTGTTTTTTTAAAACATATGGGCAGGTAGGAAATTTAAAATACAAAGCAGAAGTCTTTGTGCTGTCTAAATATAGATATAGTAGTGTGCCAGGCTTTAGCTGAAATTTCTCTATATATAACCTGTAATGGGTCCAGTATTTTCTTTTTAAAATGTTTTATTTCTAAAGAACATATAATGTAGCTAATTAAAATGCCAATTAACGAGGTTTTTATATTTCCTTAATTTTTGCTTTTGCTCCATTTCTACACACCTGAGTGATTGGAACCTCAAAAGAAAAGACTACCCAACCATAAAACAAGGGGACAAACCATGAAGTGCAAATCAAACACAACACTTCAAACCAAAGTGTTTTTTGGATTGTTAAAATTCTAAATTCTTTTAGGTTATTAAAATAACCTTGACACCAGTAGTTCTCAAACTTCAGTGTATATCAGAATTGAATTTTATTGAAAAGATAAATTTTCACCTATTTTTTAAAGCTTCCCAGTTAGTTTTGAAGTAGATGTTTTTGACTACATGTTGAAAAAAATTGCTACCTCAATTTCAAACTATATTTCAGACTGATGACTTTAGTGCAAAAGGAGTAAAAAATAAGTTATACAATCAAATTTTGGATTCTTGGTAATACTGTACATTGGTTGTCCAGTCAAAACTTGGTAATATTAATATGTTGTAGAATTAGATAAATATCTGGGAAACAAAGATCCCAACCCCAATTTGCATATATGAAGGTCCATCTTTGATTACACAGTGTCTGTCCTTATGCTATGTTGTGGTAAATATAAAGGTAGTTTTTGCTCATTAAATGGATAGTTTAGTGTCTAAAATTGTAAAATACCAGAAGAAACTGGATTCTTGTGGCACCACTGCAGGTGGCAATGTGGATTGAGAATGGCTTTGATGGAGGCTTTGTAACACTCATATGTTGGTGAGTAAACTATGAAAGATATAATAAGAAAGCAATCTACCTGGATTGCTAAGGCTGACACCAGAAGTGGTTGAAAGACTACAACAAAGAAGCCAAATCCACCCACAGATAAACTGAAATCATCGTCGTCCATGGAAAAGCTGAATCACTCAGATCTTTATGCCAAGGTATTTCCAAACTCTAACAGGACAGCTGGACACCTGAATAAATGATACTGTGAGTGGTCTGATTGCTGAGAGGTGAGAAGCTTGGGAGACTTCAGTTGCAAACCCTCCAGACCCACACTAACCAATAGGATAGCCACTAGACACATGTGACTACTGCACTTGAAATACTGCTAATGCAACTAAGATACTAAATTTCTAATCTTACTTAATTTTAATTAATTTAACTTAAATCTAAAACTAGACAACGGCATACAAGAAAAGAAAAATGGATCTAATACAGACGTTACACCCTTCACAAAAATTAACTTAAAATGGATCACAGATCTAACTGTAAAATGCAAAACTGAACAACTCCCAGAAGGTAACATATGAGAAAATCAAGATGACCCTGGGTTTGGAGATGACTTTTTAGATATAACACCAGAGTCATGATCCATACAAGAAAGAACTGATAAATTGGACTTCATTAAAATTTAAAATTTCTGATCTGTGAAAGACACAGTCAAGAGAATGACAAGACAAACCACAGACTGGGAGAAAATATTCACAAAAGATATATCTGATAAATGACTGTTACCCAAAATAAACAAAGAACATTTGAAATTCAACAATAAGAAAACAAAAAGTCTGATTAAAAATAAGCAAAAGACTTGAACAGATACCTCACCAAAGAAGATATACAGAGGGCAAATAAACATATGAAAAGATGCTTCAAATCATGCTATCAGAGAAATGCAGATTAAAACAATGAGATACCACTACATACCTACTAGAATAGTCAAAATCTAGAACACTGACAATACCAAATGCTTATGAGGTTGTGGAGCAACAGGAACTCTCACTCATTGCTAGTGGGGATGCAAAATAACACAGATATTTTGGAAGACAGTTTACAGTTTGCTCACCATACAAACCAGCAGTCGCACTCCTTGGTATTTACCCAAAGGAGTTGAAAACTCATTTATTTCCACAGAAAAACCTGCCCATGGATGCTTTTAGCAGATTTATTCATAACGGTTCAAACTTGGAAGCAACCAAGTTTTGCATCAGTAGGTGAATGGATAAACATAGTGGTACATCCAAACAATGGAATATTATTCAGCACTAAAAAGAAATGAGCTATCAAGCCATGAAAAGACATAGAGGAAACTAAAATGCATATTACTAAGCCCATCTGAAAAGGCTACATGCTGTATGGTTCCAACTATCTGACATTCTGGAAGACAATACTATGGAGACAGTTAAAAGATCAGTGGTTGTCAGGGATTTGGGAGAGGGAAGGAGAGATGAATAGGTGGAGCACAGGGGATTTTTAGGTCAATGAAACTACTCTGCATGAAACTATAATGGTGGATACATGACATTATATGTTTGCCCAGACCATACAATATCAAGATTGAACCCTAATGGAAACTATGATCTTTGGGTGATAATGATGTGTCAAGGCTGTTTCATCAACTGTAGCAAATGTATGACTCTGGTGGGGGACACTGATAATAGGGGATGTCTGGGGGCAGGGGATATATGGGAAATCTCCGTACCTTCCTCTCAGTTTTGCTCTGCACCTAAAACTGCTCTAAAAAATACATCTATACAGCACTGTTAATCAACTATACTCCAATATAAAATAAAAATTTTTTAAATCAGAAAAACATAAAATTTGTCATATTAAAAAAGCCTATAAAAATTTAAATCTAAAATCTGATATTTGATTCAGTATTGTAAAACTTTTAAGTATTTTGAACAATTTGAATATATAAATCTTTTGTTTTCAACTGTACATTTTATGAAATATATAGATCAAGTATATCCAATGAAAATGTATTGTCCTAATTGAGAGATGCTATAAGTAGAAAATAAACACTGAATTTTGAAAACTATGAGAAAACTATGAGAAAAGTACTTTGAAAAGTATGAGAAAAAGAATGTAAACTAGGTCATTAGTAATTTTAATATCGATTACATGTTGAAATGTGAATTTGGATATACATGGTTACATGTGGTTAAACATATTATGAAAAATAATTTTACTTGTTTCTTTTTATTTTTTTAAATGTAATAGATGCTAGAACAATTAAAATGACATAGGCGGCATGTGCTATATTTCTACAGGACAAGGTTGCTTAGACAATTTTTAATAAGTTATATATGTATATCTAATGTTCCATGATTTTTGCCATTACATTGTCTGTTGAACTAGGACAGAGAATCTTGCATGTAAATAATTATGACCTAAATTATATAAGGAAACTGAGGACTGTTACTTGCACACACAGAGAC
Source organism: Stenella coeruleoalba (assembly GCF_951394435.1). Taxonomy (NCBI): domain Eukaryota; kingdom Metazoa; phylum Chordata; class Mammalia; order Artiodactyla; family Delphinidae; genus Stenella; species Stenella coeruleoalba. Next base: position 68,250,540 of record NC_137147.1, on the reverse strand, counting down.
TTGAGAGCAAAAGATATTCTTTTCAGTGTCATGGGAAAAGAGTAGGAGCTTGCCAGCTTCCAGGAACATGATCTCAGCAAAATGAAGCTACCATGTCTACCAGCATCTGGTAGTTTGCTCCTACCCTCATTACGAAGAGGGAAAATACAGACATAGTCAGGAAGAGCAAAATCATGATTCACTTAAAGTGACCTAATAACTTGAGGAGGAAGATAAAGATGAGCAACCAGAAACTGTTTAAAAAGAAAATGTTTTTCTGAGAATTTACCTTCTTTGTGAGAAGATGCAAACAATTAAATTTCTGATACTAAAGACGTTCTGAAAAATAAAGCAGATGAAAATGACCTTTCAAAAACCTATTCAACAAGGTCAGGTCTCTGTTGGGCTCAAAATGTCATTACTCAGCATTTCAAAATTTCTCTGTAAAACAGAAATACAGGGCTTCCCTGGTGGCGCAGTGGTTGAGAGTCCGCCTGCCGATGCAGGGGACACGGGTTTGTGCCCCAGTCCGGGAAGATCCCACATGCCACGGAGCGGCTGGGCCCGTGAGCCATGGCCGCTGAGCCTGCGGGAGAGGCCGCGACAGTGAGAGGGCCGCGTACCGCAAAAAAAAAAAAAGCAAAACAAACAAATACAATGGTTGGAGTTTTGCCTTAAAAACATAGTTGTATGTTAAATATTGCTTCATTACCCATGATGGCCAGTGGTAAGTTGGAAAATTTTTAAAAGTTATTCTTTGGTAGAAAAATAATATGTGGCATTTTATGATGTAAGCATTCATTCAAAATATATTTATTCATTGCCTCAATGTAAAAAAAAAAAAAAGAATGCCATGTCAAATGCTTTGGAGAATGCAAAAGTGAGCTACACAGAACTACGTCCTTCCCTCTGATAACAAGTAAATAACAATTCACAGAAAGTGCTCTCTCCAGACTTTATCTGCATCACTCTTCCAACTTCCCTGTCTTGGATTACTGCTACTGCTCCCATCTTCCTGGCTTATCTTGCTGGGCTCTGTTTCTGGACCAGGTAATTGAAGACTTCCTTTACCAATCCACTGAATACTCCTCTCTGGTGTGCTGATGAAGCACACCCTCCCACACTCTCTGCTTGCATTATCCTTCATCCTCATACAGCACATTTAGAGGAGCCCCGACACTTAAGGACGCTATCAGTGTGGCTGGTCAGCCTAAGAAATAGTGAAAGCAGCAGTCTGTGTTAATTACATCAAATGAGGAATCCCTTGCCTTTTACTCTCAGATTCCTGTTCTTCTATAAAATATATAAGAAGATAACAGAAGTACTAATTTCAAAAACTGATCTACCAAGGACCCAAATGGAAATGTATATATACTAGATAGAATATGCTAACAAATCTAATTAAGAAATAGTTTTTGTAATAGCTGGAATTAATGATTATAATCATCCTCTCCTATAATCATCCTTTCCCTCTTGAACCCTCACCTTGAGTGATGACTGAATAGAGTGTGCAGTATACTTGCTTTAAAAAAGACTCACCTGTCATAAAAGCTAAAAACACAGAATTAGTACAGCCTCGGGCAGATATTTATTAATTATGCCGACTAAAACAGATGGGCAGTAAAGCTTTCAAATCTGTTTTTTTTTTATGGCCTGGAATGATAGCGAATAATAGGTCAAATATCACACTGAAAGTGGTGATTGTTCTTTATTTAAGAAGAATGGTAGGACTTCCCTGGTGGAGCAGTGGTTAAGAATCCGCCTGCCGATGCAGGTTCGAGCCCTGGGCCGGGAAGATCCCACATGCCGCGGAGCAACTAAGCCTGTGCACCACAACTACTGAGCCTGTGCTCTAGAGCCCGCAAGCCACAACTACTGAGCCCGCATGCCACAACTACTGAAGCCTGCATGCCTAGAACCCTTGCTCTGCAACAAGAGAAGCCACCACAATGAGAAGCCTGCATACCACAGTGAAGAGTAGCCCCCGCTCACCTCAACTAGAGAAAGCCTGTGCGCAGCAACGAAGACCCAACGCGGCCAAAAATAAATTAATTTATTTTAAAAAAAAATGAAGTGGGCATCTTAAAACTTCCTTTGTTTGAATAGTTGTTCTACCTCCAAAAGAATTCAGATTACTTTATCATGTAAATAAGGAAGTATATAAAGTATCTTTTTTTTTTTTTTTTTTGCGGTATGTGGGCCTCTCACTGCTGTGGCCTCTCCCGTTGCAGAGCACAGGCCCCGGACGCGCAGGCCCAGCGGCCACGGCTCACGAGCACAGCCGCTCCGCGGCATGCGGGATCCTCCGGGACCGGGGCACGAACCTGCGTGCCCTGCATTGGCAGGCGGATTCTCAACCACTGCGCCACCAGGGAAGCCCTAAAGTATCATTTTTTAAAGTTGGTCATAACATTTTTTATTTCAGAACATAGCAAAAATGGAAGTTAGTTAAAGAATACTACTGTACCTTAAAACCCATATCATACAACCTCAGTCCCCCAATACTACCTACAGATAAGACTGTAGAATAAACATGAAGTTACTTTGCATAATGTGAGAGAAGTATATACATGTTACACACACATATACATGTAATAGGGTTTATTTAAATGACATAGAACATCACCCTCATAAATCTTAATTCATGGCAAGAATTCAGCCTTCTGAATCCTCAGTGCCATTGAAGATCCTTGGTTTCCATTCCTGGTTGTTCAGCCTCTGACTCAGACCCACTCACTTCTTGGAACACCCAAATGTCATAGCAATCCATCCACCATTCTTGTAATCTTTAACCACATGGTTCCTTGTTTTTTCATGCATTCAGATTTTGCTTTACTGTGTGATGATCTCATGTTCCCTTGCACACCCAAAATGTGGTAAAATGTATACATATTTTTTCTCCATAAGAGAGATATAATAAACACCAGTCACTTTAAGGGTTGATTGACCAACGTTAGGCTACTTAGTTTGGGGAATCTCAAACACTAAATCTGCTAAATTTTCATATTGCAATCTCTGACAATAGTGAGTATAGGATAGTTTTCAGCAAAATTATACACAGAAAACTTTCATAGATTAATAAAAATCTCTGAGTTTGGATGACTCTCCCTCATTCTGTAAAATTTTCCACTTGATACTTGAAACTGTCCTCAGAGTTTTATTTCTAGTCAATTAATCCAGTATTTATTTTACATCTACCATTTGCAGAGCATTGTGTTAGGCACTTTGATGAATAGGGAAAACAGAGATACCACCCCTAAGTAGCTTGTCAACCAAACTGGAAGGCAAGATAGAAATATGTAGTGAGGTTTCTAAGATGAACACAAGTGGAAATTTTGTGGGATGGTTTGCAACTCCTTTCTTCCCTCCCTATCTCCCATCTTTATTTTTATCAACTAATTTCATGAGGGCTTTCAGTAGTTTTGTCCAAGACAGCAGGGCTAATAAGACAGGAAAGTTGGTTTGTGCAAAAACTTACCAGGAAGACACCAGAGAGGAAAGAAGAGAAAAATACAGCATCAATTCCTGAAAGGAACCATTTTTGAGCTCTTGTAGGAAGTGATGGGAGAGAGAGGAAAAACTTCAGATGATTTTCCAGTCAAGACCATATGAGACTTAGAACACAAAGTAATGTGGTTTCTTGGTTGGGGAAACGGGGGCAAGTAATTAAATTCAGCATGAAGTTGAAGAAAAAGCTCATTTTTACCTCTATTATTTCCTAGATATCTCTGCAGTTTTTACTCACTCAGAGGTCAAAGAATCCATCGGTAGAAATCCCTGTGCCTGACAGAACAACAGGAACAAGTACGACACCCACAGAGGGGCGTTGTCATGGCAGTGGTGGCCATGTAGAGGCACTGCTTCCAAATGGTTAGTGCAGAAGAATGTGGGCAGTCTTATTCCAGAGCACATTACAATGCCCCTTGAGGCCCCAGAAATAACAATGATCCCAGGAGGTGGTGCCGAAGTCCTACTACGATATATGTAAGCTTGAGCTAATGAGTTATTAAAATCCACAGATGAAGTCCTGAGAACATTCAGACTACAAAGTTATGAAACAATAATTAACAATTGAGGATGGAATATAGTTAAGTCCAAAATTGTGTGGTTGGAATCCATGTGTACCTTTCAGACATGGTTGAAAGCTAGAAGAGAGAGTAAATGTTTCATCAAAGGATTGGGAATAACATGGGACATTGAAGGATCAGTAGTTCTTATGGATTACACCAAGATTCATATGTTGAAAGCCAACCCCCAATTTGATGGTATTAGGAGGTGGGGCCACTGGGAGGTAATTAGGTCATGAGGGTAGAACCCTCATAAATGGGATTAGGGCCCTAATAAGAGAACAGAAACTCAGCTCTCCCTCTTTCTGTGGTGTGAGGATACAGCTAGAAATTGGCAGTCTACATCCCAAAAGAGAGATCTCACCAGAACCCAACCGTGCTGGCACCCTGATCTCAGACTTCCAGCCTCCAGAAGTATGAGGAATAAATGTCTATTAATTAAGCTAAAAAAAAGTAATAAAGTCAGAGGAAAGATTTTTGGTGATAAAAATTATTCAACATGGAAGTTTTCAGTAGTTTGATGGGATCTGAAACAATATCCAAAGTGTTATAGCTAATGGATATCAATAAAATGGAGAGAGTGTACACTGCTCAACTCAGTGTAAATGTTTGCCAGTGAAAGGAAGGAAAAATTTTAGGTGGTAGATAAAGAAACATATTTCAATTGAAACTATTTACTTCTTCTCGTCTTTAAAAAAAGTTTCCCTTGTTTGAAATATATTTGAGGGCAGAAAACATGAAACCAAAAAATAAGGGAGTGAACATGATGGAACTGATAAGTGTGGGATCGTATTTCTTGGAACCTATCCTTGCTTTATGAATTTCCACATTATGATGTCTCGCTGCTGTTGCACCCCACTGAAGTACCCATCTTTAGGCAGAAACCCATGTTCAGAATGCTTTCATACCCCCATCAATTTACCAGTCAAGTTTATCATGCCTGAGCTGAAGATTACTTACTTATTCATAATTGAAATATAAATTGACTTTTAGTTAGCATGTTTTTTCTTAATTGCACGTGAATTTTAAAGAGGGAAAGAAAAGTCGTAATTTGAAGAAATAATTCTCTAATGGGAATTTTAAGCCCTAAAGCAATCAGGCAAGTAAGAAGGGAATATGTTGGATTAGAAGGCAGGGAGTGAATGAGGACTTCCAAAACTATTCATAACACATGAGATGGGCAACTTTTTATTCTATGAAACTCAGATCTCCTTTATTTCACATCTTTATAACCACCTACTTTCATATCAGCTATTTTCTGTCTATCTTAAAATTCCTGATATACTCAAATTAAATATGCAGTATTAGAAGTCAACCTAAATATCTGCTTGATAGAAATAGCATTTAGAGATTCAAATTCTCTTATTTTTAAGTTAAACTATTTCATCTCCTCTTATGCAAAAAAGAAATTCTTATCCTTTGCCACATTTCCATAAAGTTTAATATGGAAGAAGGCAGGTGAGGAAAAATAATGGTGGTTGATCTGGTTTTCTGATTTTGTTGTATCTCACGTGCTTTTCAATGCCTCAAGCTTCCTTTGAATTGATATAGAATGCATACATGAAATTTTTACATAAAATTCAGAGTGTAGCTTGATAATCGTGAAGCAGCCCCAGTTAAGTAAAATTGGTATCTGCTTTGATGTATCAAATGATACCAGAAAACAATATATTTTGAATCATTATATACTTTATTACTTAATATTTATTTTCAAATAACAACAAAAAGATTTTAGAAATCCAAAATAATTTAGTCCATGGAAACTTTTTGATTGGTAGTTTTATTCTGTGTTATATCTAAGTATTTTATTGACTGCCTTAATTTTTTAAGTTATTCTTTGTAACAATATCTAGATATGATTGTACATGTGACAAGTTTGTCACAGCTTTCCCTCAGTCCTCAGCTCTTCCCCTCTAAACACAGGGGAAGAAAACTGCTCAGTTGGTTTTCTGGGCACTCACAACACCACATATATGGTGTTAATCCCTTAAACCCAGCAAACTGTTGAAGTATAAAAAACAATATTCTCCAAGTGCAGAGGTTCAAGTAGTGCAAAGACACTTAAAATGATACAGAAGGCCCATGTCTCTACTACCATAAGAATTACTGAACTGCTGTTTTCAATGTTGTTTTTGTATGTAACTTTTCTTGGCAACAGATGCAATATTTATAGTAAAGTCTATCACCGTTTATTAATGTTATACATTAGAGTTATTTGCTACTCTAAAAATGATATGCTAAAATATGCCGAAGCATTTTCAAATAAAACAAGAAAAATGAACTGACAATGTATTAATTGCATTTCATTGTTTCATAATGGAACCTGATAAACCTTGAATAAAACAATGTAAATACATCGATTCCATTTAGCATAATTGTGCTAACCATTTATAATGAAATCTCCAGAGAATCCTTTTCTACTTCATTTTCCCTAAAATTGCAAGAGATTTTTTTCCCCTCTTCTTTCTGTCCTTCTGCCATTGTCTAAAACAGTAGCTTTCCAGTAATTCATAAGCAAGCAGAAGAACACAGCAATGATATGAATGCGCATGTCTGTTGTACTGATAAACAACTTGCTAATTGGGATCTTTCAATTAAATGTGATTTGGAAAAGCTGGTTGCAGGTATAGTGCATCTTGCATGTTGTTTGTTGCAAGACAAAATGGATCAAAAGGCTAGTCTCAAAGCTCTATTAACAGATGTTAAAATAGGTGCATTATTAAATGTATACCAATGATTCAGTTTGCCATAAGAAGCAGTTCCACCATAAGTGTTTTAGATACTATGTTTTTATTGAGTTCGTGATAAAACTTCTTCAACTTGGAGGAAGTGATATATATAGGAACACCCAGCAACTCAACAGCCAAGTTAGATATAGAATCTGTGGTCATGCTCTCTGTGTTAAAGACACATGGAGCAAGAGATGCACATTGACATGGAAACTTGTCTTTTAAAGACTGTAAATTCCTTGCATACATATTTATGTTGGTGTTTCTGATAATTCTGACAACGTTATGCAAGTGCACCTGCATCCTTAACATGAGGGACCAGTCTCTATTTTAATACCAAGAAGAAGAGAGTAGAAACAGGGTTGGGTGGAAGGACAAAGAAAAGAAATAGACTCAACTGCATATGAAAATTCAGTATACAAGAAAGTCCCATATCTCATATAAGCAGAGAGAAGATGAACTCCTTCACAAAAAGGGTGGCTAGATGAGGATAGCCACATGGAAAACAATCAAAGTGGGCCAATTCTTCACATCATACATTAGGATAAGTTCCAAAAGGATCAGAGTTGACTGTCAAAAAATAAAATAAGGCAAAACAAGTACTAGAAAAAACACAGATTAACTGCTTTATAACTTGTAGTTGGGAAAAACTTTCCTAACTATAATTCAAAATCCAGAAGGAATAATGGGGAAAATGGCTAATCTTATTAAAATTTAAGAATTTTTTACAAGGAAAAAATACCATAAGCAAAATAGAAAAACAAACTAGGGGGAAATTGCAGTTATATCACACACAAAGGGGTAGTATCCTTAATATATTACTAAATTCATATTGTAAAGAAAAGCACTCAAAACCCTAAATGGTCTGCAGCTATGAACAATATTCAATCTTTCTTCTAGTAAAAGAATGTATTGGAAGATTGTTTCTCACCAATCAGATACAATATGAAAATTTAATAGTATAAGCCATAAGGGAGGCCATTGGAAAACAGGCATTCTAATATACTACAGGTGGGAATGCAAAATACTATAACCCCTAAGGAGAGGAATTGGCAATATCTAACAAAATTTCATATAAATATGTATATTTACCTTTTGACCTAGCAATCCCACTTCTAGGAAACTATTCCAAAATATACTGATAAAATATACACAAGTTGATTTATTACAGCACTCTTTGTAATAGTAAAAGACTTGAAACAAAGCAAATGTCCATCAAATTGAGAATAAGCCATGTACATGAAAAGTAATGACGAATACCCCTGTATACTACCATGGAGTGATCTCCAAGGTAGGTGGAAAATATCAAGGTGGAAAGCAGCATGTGTAGTTTGCTACTGTTTATTTAAGGAAGGGACTACATCTACCTATATATTCATGTAAAATTATAAAGTTTACATTACAATATTATAACATATAAAATTTATATTATAAAATAAATATATGTTATAAAAACAAGCATAAAGTTAAATACATAAAGGTTTTCCTAGAAGGAGAGAGAATAGAGAGAACAGGGATAAAAACTAAACATTTTGGAATATGCCCTGTTTTGTGAATTTTAAATTTCACTTTGACTGCACCTAAATATTTTAAATAATTTTAAAGCAAAATCAATTTCAAAAAGCATTTCCTGAAATTTAAAAGTAAAATCCATGTATCATATTGCTAGTACAACAACACAAGGAAGAACTATTTCAAGTAACTTATAAATTTGACCAAACATTCCTAGTGGGATATACTTTAAAGGCAACAGAAACTACAAAAACAAATTCTTAATTTGTTTTCAGTTAGTAAGTGTTAATATTACTATTCTGGAACTGTCATGTGTATATTGTGGGATAAAACAAATGGGTAATTATACTGGTGTTCTCGAAAACCAGGATTTTTAAGCATGGAGGGAACAAAATGCAATTACAAGGTCAATGAAGTTAAGTAAAAACCCCATAGTCCTTAATATGAAATGTAGTTACCAATAAGAATTTATAATGTGTTATATAAGCACAAAGGAAATAAAGTATTTCGTATCTCTGTCCACCAAAATGTCTTGAAACAGTGACTAATATAGTAACAATGAACACCCTTAGTTCCTGGTCTTTAACTGCAATTTCTGAGTAAAAGGAATTGAAACTCCTTAGAGAAACAGTTGATTCCAAGTCTAGGAAAAGAGGAAAAGAAATGCATAATATGAACTTGGATCATCTTAAATACCAAAGAGAAAGTTACTGTCAAAGCCCATGAGCATTATCTCTAGTGGATTCAGAAACTAATATAAAAAAGGCTACCACTGGCCAAAGACTAGAAAATTTGAGCATCAGTAAGGATGACTGCCATGAATTGAAACACATGACATATGTTTTATTTAGTCTATCGCTTTGTAAAGCTTCTCAAAAAAAAAAAAAAACACAACACAAAAATCAAAAACATTTATCTCCTTTGGAGGGCATTAATGAACTGACAATTTTTAAAACAGTAAAGGAAAAGATCAAGCAGTTATCCCACCTCTCCTATACCAACTGTAATTCAGGGCAACCAAATAGTTGGGGAGGGTAATTTCATCTTTATAGAATTATTCCAGTTAGTGAATACAGAAAGAATGATAATATATTACAGTTTTATACATCCTAAGGAAATATGAGCTTGAGCGATGTTCATCAATTGCTATAATATCAAAAAAGTTAACCAGTTAGACACCATGTGCTTCCTAATGGAAATACCCAACAACACCTACAAAGTATTCTTGTAAAAACAAACAAACTCCTCCCCAAATCTGATGTGGACTACACTCCTTGCCTCCTGATTCCTTCTGTGTTTTCTCCGGTCATCTGTGGAGTTAACCCCAAATCTCTAGCCTGAGGGTCAACGGAGCTTTCTTTACCCCTTTGGGGTATGCGCCTTCACCCATTTCTTATAATTATTGTCTCCTAAACATCATTTTCTCCCCATTACCATCCCTTCTGTTGCAGGTGTACAAGCAATGCAAACTTCCATTAAAGACCAGGAGACTAGGGATGGGAAGTCAATGACAACAGGAACTAGACTCACAGGTTTACGGAACGTGAGGAGGCGGAGATGGAGCCATGGCAAGGTCAGCAATGAAACTGAGGGCTTTTTGGTGGAAGATTATAATATGGTGGATAAAACAAGTACAATTTCTATGAGCCCACATCCAGTCTCAGTTCCAGTGACATCATTATCCATACTTCTGAGCACCCATCTTCATCCACCACCCTTTGTGATAAGCAGGGCACAGATGAGGATCAGTGCCAGGAAGACTCCTGACACATAATTTCTGACAATGAATACAGTATCTTTAAGAATAGGAATTATGTCCTCCTGGATCTTTGTAGCACACACATCACCTAATATATTGTTATGTATGTGGAAAGCATTTGGTAAGTAAGTAGTGAACATAAGACAATGCAAAAGAAGATAATTATGAATGATAACAAACTCATCATAGGCTACTGAAGTTCTTCACTTTCACTGAAGAAAAATACACTCGTTAAATTGCAACATTAAAATTTTGTTTAAAAATCTAGAGCCTAAAGTTTTTCTTCAGCATACCACTTAAGAAGTTAGAAAAAGAGCCACAAAATAAATCCAAAGAAAGGAGGTGATGGAAATAAAAACAAAAATCCCCCAAATGGAGAAACTAAGATACAGTTAGAGAGGACCTACAAAGCAGCGGCAAACCTGGCATATTTGACACCTGGAGCAGATCTTTCCTTGTTAACATCCCTTTCCTCTCTATGATAAAATAACTGTCAGTAATAATCATGAAGTAAAGTAACGAATAATAATGGCCAGAAAAGGCACACAGTGAATGTTTTATTTTATTGTACTTATATAATCATGCAAGCAGAAAAATTTTTAAAATAAATATCAACTATACATATACATATCCCCATATCCCCACCCTCTTGCGTCTCTCTCCCACCTTCCGTATCCCACCCCTCCAGTTGGTCACAAAGCACTGAGCTGATCTCTCTGTGCTTTGCAGCTGCTTCCCACTAGCTATCTATTTTACATCTGGTAGTGTATATATGTCAATGCCACACTCTCACTTTGTCACAGCTTACCCTTGTCCCTCCCAGGGTCCTCATGTCCATTCTCTATGTCTGCGTCTTTATTCCTGTCCTGCCCCTAGGTTCTTCAGAACCTTTTTTTTCTTTTTTTTTAAGATTACATATATATGTGTTAGCATACAGTGTTTTTCTCTTTCTGACTTACTTCACTCTGTATGACAGACTCTGGGTCCATCCACCTCACTACAAATAACTCCATTTCGTTTCATTTTATGGCTGAGTAATATTCCATTGTATGTATGTGTCACATCTTCTTTATCCATTCATCTGTCGATGGACACTTCGTTTGCTTCCATGTCTTGGCTATTGTAAATAGTGCTGCAATTAACACTGTGGTACATGACTCTTTTTGAATTATGGTTTTCTCAGGGTATATACCCAGTAGTGGGATTGCTGGGTCATATGGTAGTTCTATTTTTAGTTTTTTAAGAAACCTCCATGCTGTTCTCCACAGCGGCTATATCAATTGTATCAATTCACATTCCCACCAACAGTGCAAGAGGGTTCCCTTTTCTCCACACCCTCTCCAGCATTTATTGTTTCTAGATTTTTTTGATGATGGCCATTCTTACTGGTGTGAGGTGATACCTCATTGTAGTTTTGATTTGCATTTCTCTAATGATTAGTGATGTTGAGCATCCTTTCATGTGTTTGTTGGCAATCTGTATATCTTCTTTGGAGAAATGTCTATTTAGGTCTTCTGCCCATTTTTGGATTGGGTTGTTTGTTTCTTTGATATTGAGGTGCATGAGCTGCTTGTATATTTTGGAGATTAATCCTTTGTCAGTTGCTTCATTTGCAAATATTTTCTCCCATTCTGAGGGTGGTACATGTATACGTATAGCTGATTCACTTTGTTATACAGCAGAAACTAACACAACAATGTAAAGCAATTATACTCCAATAAAGATGTTAAAAAAAAATAGAATAGGAACCAAAGGTAACATAATATTCTTTATTAGTGGGGTTTTTAAATAAAACTGTAAGACAAAAAAAAATATCAATAGCAAAAGGAGAAAAATAATGATATGTTTTAAAATTACATTAACGTATTTTATTTTGAAAAAGAAAAACTTGTATCTATATAATGTTTCAGTAATAAATAATAAGGTTACAGTTAATAACAAGGGACTTTATTAACAGCAATTGATAAAAAAGAATAAATTTTTCTTTTAGAGATATTATTCAATTTCATACAATATTTCATTCTTGAACTAAAACTTTTCACTTAACAAATGTAATATTACTCCAACTATTTGACTCTATTTAACTGTTCAAAATTTTAAACAAGTATATAAGACACTGATGAAAGAAATCAAAGATGACACAAACAGATGGAAAGATATAGCACGTTCTTAGATTGGAAGAATCAGTATTGTCAAAATGACTGTACTACCCAAAGCAATCCACAGATTCAATGCAATCCCTATCAATTCACCAATGGCATTTTTCACAGAACTTGAATTTTTAAATTTGTATGAAAACACTCCTGAATAACCAAAACAATATTGAGAAAGAAAAACAGCTGGAGGAATCAGTCTCCCTGATGTCAGACTATATTACAAAGCTACAGTAATCAAAGCAGTATGGTACTGGCACAAAAACAGGAATATAGATCAATGGAACAGGATCAAAAGCCCAGAAATAAACCCACACACCTATGATCAATTAATCTACAGCAAAAGAGGCAAGAATATACAATGGAGAAAAGACAGTCTCTTCAGTAAGTGGTCTGGGGAAAACTGGACAGCTACATGTAAAAGAATGAAATTACAACACTTGCTAACACCATACACAAAAATAAACTCAAAATGGATTAAAGACCTAAATGTAAGACCAGATACTATCGATATAAAACTCTTAGAGGAAAACACAGGCAGAACACTCTCTGACATAAATCACAGCAAGATCTTTTTTAGATCCACCTACTAGAGTAATGGAAATAATAACAAAAATAAACAAATGGGACCTAATTAAACTTAAAAGCTTTTGCACAGCAAAGGAAACCATAAACAAGATGAAAGGACAACCCTCAGAATGGGAGAAAATATTTGCAAACAAAGCAACTGACGAGGGATTAATCTCCATAATACACAAATAGCTCATTACAGCTCTATGTCAAAAAATCCCCAAACAACCCAATCAAAAAATGGGCAGAAGATCTAAACAGACATTTCTCCAAAGAAGACATACAGTTGGCCAAAAAGCACATAAAAAGATGCTCAGCATCACTAAGAATCAGAGAAATGCAAGTCAAAACTACAATGAGGTATCACCTCACACTGGTCAGTATGACCATCATCAAAAAGTCTACAAACAATTAATGCTGGGGAGGGTGTGGAGAAAAGGGAACCCTAGTTGGTGGGAATGTAAATTGGCATAACCATTGTAGCGAACAGTATGGAGGTCGCTTAAAAAACTAAAAATAGAACTACCATGTAATCCAGCAATCCCACTCCTGGGCATATATCTGGAGAAAACTCTAATTCAAAAAGATACATGCACCCCAATGTTCATAGCAGCACTATTTACAATAGTCAAGACATGGAAGCAATCTAAATGTCCATCAGCAGAGGAATGGATAAAGAAGATTTGGTACATATATACTATGGAATATTACTCAGCCATAAAAAAGAATGAAATAATGCCATTTGCAGCAACATGGATGGACATTGAGATTATCATACTAAGTGAAATAAGACAGAGAAAGACAAATATCATATGATATCATTTATATGTGGAATCTAAAAAAAATGATACAAATGAACGTATTTACAAAATACAGACTCACAGACTTAGGAAATACTTAACAGTTACCAAAGGGGAAAGGTAGGGGCAGGGATATATTAGGAGGCTGGAATTAACATATACACACTACTATATATAAAATAGATAATCAACAAGGACCTACTGTATAGTACGGAGAACTCTGCTTAATACTCTGTAATAACCTATATGGGAAAAGAATCTTAAAAAGAATGGATACATGTATATGTATAACTGAATCACTTTGCTGTACACCGGAAACTTACACAACATTGTAACTCAACTATATTCCAATATAAAATAAAAATTAAATTGAAAAAAGGTACAAATTACCAGTTATAAAGTAAATAAGTACTAAAAATGTAATGTATAACATGATTATAGTTAACACAGGTATATGATACATATGAAAGCCATTAAGAGTAAATCTTAAGAGGTCTCATCACAAGGAGAAATTCTTTTTCTTTTTTTTACATTTCTTTCTAGTATATCTATATGAGATGATGGATGTTAATTAAAATGTGGTAATCATTTCACAACATATGTCAAACCCTCATGTTGCACACCTGAACCTTATACAGTGATGTATATAAATTATATCTCAATAAAATTGGAAAAAATATAAAAGCTCCAAGTATAATCTAGAATGAGAGAAATGAAGTACCTTGAGTTCTATGTCTTGTTATCATTATTTATATTTAATGTACTGTATAAACATAGGAGCATGTAACACCATAGCAATTGGAAACACAAACTATCTGAAACAATATCTAACAATTTTAAGTCATTATAAATCTACTCTCTAAATGAATGCTTATAACTGAGTCTGAATAGGTCAAAGGTAGACTCTAGCTGGGAATTCTCCCATTAACTTCCAGGATGAATATTATGTTTAATAATGCAAATAAAAGGATCTAGGGGAAGATGGTAGAAGAGTAAGACGCGGAGATCACCTTCCTCCCCACAGATACATCAGAAATACATCTACACATGGAACAACTCCTACAGAACACCTACTGAACGCTGGCAGAAGACCTCAGACCTCCCAAAAGTCAAGAAACACCCCACGTACCTGGGTAGGGTAAAAGAAAAAAGAATAAACAGAGACAAAAGAATAGGGACGGGACCTGTACCAGTGGGAGGGAGTTGTGAAAGAGGAAAGGTTTCCACACACTAGAAGCCCCTTTGCGGGTGGAGACTGTGGGTGGCGGAGAGGGGAAGCTTCGGAGCCGCGGAGGAGAGCACAGCAACAGGGGTGCGGAGGGAAAAGCGGAGAGTTTCCCGCACAAAGGATCGGTGCTGACCAGCACTCACCAGCCCGAGAGGCTTGTCTGCTCACCCGCTGGGGCAGACGGGGCTGAGAGCTGAGGCTCGGGCTTCGGTAGGAGCGCAGGGAGAGGACTGGGGTTGGCGGCATGAACACAGCCTGCAGGGGATTAGTGCACCACGACTAACCGGGAGGGAGTCCGGGAAAAAGTCTGGACCAGCCGAAGAGGCAAGAGACTTTTTCTTCCCTCTTTGTTTCCTGGTGCGTGAGGAGAGGGGATTAACAGCGCTGCTTAAAGGAGCACCAGAGACGGGCATGAGACACTAAGGCTACTGCTGCCACCACCAAGAAGCCTGTGTATGAGCACAGGTCACTCTCCACACCTCCCTTCTGGGGAGCCCGTGCAGCCCGCCAATGCCAGGGTCCCGGGATCCAGGGACAACTTCCCCGGGAGAACGCACGGCGCGCCTCAGGCTGGTGCAATGTGACGCTGGCTTCTGCCGCCGCAGGCTTGCCCTGCACTCCGTACCCCTCCCTCCTAACGGCCTCAGTGAGCCGGAGCCCCCGAATCAGCGGCTCCTTTAACCCCGTCCTGTCTGAGTGAAGAACAGATGCCCTTCAGTGACCTACACGCAGAGGCGGGGCCAAATCCAAAGCTGAACTCCAGGAGCTGTGTGAACAAAGAGGAGAAAGGGAAATCTCTCCCGGCAGCCTCAGGAGCAGCAGATTAAATCTCCACAATCAACTTGATGTACCCTGCATCTGTGGAATACCTGAATAGACAACAAATCATCCCACATTGAGGAGGTGGACTTTGAGAGCAAGATTTATTATTTTTTCCCCTTTTCCTCTTTTTGTGAGTATGAATGTACATGCTGCTGTGTGAGATTTTGTCTGTATAGCTTTGCTTTCACCATTTGTCCTAGGATTCTATCAGTCCAGTCTTTTTGGTTTTTTTTTTACTTAAAAAATTTTTCTTAATGATTATTTTTTAATTTTAATAACTATATTTTATTTTACCTTACTGTATTTTATTTATTCCTCTTTCTTTCTTTCTTTCTACTTTTTCTCCCTTTTATTCTGAGCTGTGTGGATGAAAGGCTCTTGGTGCTGCAGACAGGAGTCAATGCTGTGCCTCTGAGGTGGGAGAGCCAACTTCAGGACACTGGTCCACAACAGACCTCCCAGCTCCATGTAATATCAAACGGCGAAAATCTCCCAGAGATCTCCATCTCAACATCAAAACCCAGCTTCACTCAACGACCAGCAAGCTACAGTGCTGGACACCCTATGCCAAACAACAAGCAAGACAGGAACACAACCCCAACCATTAGCAGAGAGGCTGCCTAAAATCAAAATAACTCCACAGACACCCCAAAACACACCAACAGACGTGGACCTGCCCACCAGAAAGACAAGATCCAGCCTCATCCACCAGAACACAGGCACTAGTCCCCTCCACCAGGAAGCCTACACAACCCACTGAACCAAACTTAGCCACTGGGGACAGACAACAAAAACAACAGGAACTACGAACCTGCAGCCTGCAAAACGGAGACCCCAAACATAGTAAGATAAGCAAAATGGGAAGACAGAAAAACACACAGCAGATGAAGGAGCAAGATAAAAACCCACCAGACCTAACAAATGAAGCGGAAATAGGCAGTCTACCTGAAAAAGAATTCAGAATAATGATAGTAAAGATGATCCAAAATCTTGGAAATAGAATAGACAAAATGCAAGAAACATTTAACAAGGACCTAGAAGAACTAAAGAGGAAACAAACAACGATGAACACAATAAATGAAATTAAAAATACTGTAGATGGGATCAATAGCAGAATAACTGAGGCAGAAGAACGGATAAGTGACCTGGAAGATAAAGTAGTGGAAATAACTACTGCAGAGCAGAATAAAGAAAAAAGAATGAAAAGAACTGAGGACAGTCTCAGAGACCTCTGGGACAACATTAAACGCACCAACAATCGAATTACAGGGGTACCAGAAGAAGAAGAGAAAAGGAAAGGGACTGAGAAAACACTTGAAGAGATTATAGTTGAAAACTTCCCTAATATGGGAAAGGAAATAGTTAATCAAGTCCAAAGAGTCCCATACAGGATAAATCCAAGGAGAAATATGCCAAGACACATATTAATCAAACTGTCAAAAATTAAATACAAAGAAAAAATATTAAAAGCAGCAATGGAAAAACAACAAATAACACACAAGGGAATCCCCATAAGGATAACAGCTGATCTTTCAGCAGAAACTCTGCAAGCCAGAAGGGACTGGCAGGACATATTTAAAGTCATGAAGGAGAAAAACCTGCAACGAATATTACTCTACCCAGAAGGATCTCATTCGGATTTGATGGAGAAATTAAAACCTTTAGAGACAAGCAAAAGCTGAGAGAGTTCAGCACCACCAAATCAGCTTTACAACAAATGCTAAAGGAACTTTTCTAGGCAAGAAACACAAGAGAAGGAAAAGACCTACAATAACAAACCCAAAACAATTAAGAAAATGGGAATAGGAACATACATATTGACAATTACCTTAAATGTAAATGGATTAAACGCTCCCACCAAAAGACACAGACTGGCTGAATGGATACAAAAACAAGACCCATATATATGCTGTCTACAAGAGACCCACTTCAGACCTAGAGACACATATAGACTGAAAGTGAGGGGATGGAAAAAGATATTCCATGCAAACGGAAACCAAAAGAAAGCTGGAGTAGCAATTCTCATATCAGACACAATACACTTTAAAATAAAGACTATTAGAAGAGACAAAGAAGGACACTACAGAATGATCAAGGGATCGATCCAAGAAGAAAATATAACAATTGTAAATATTTATGCACCCAACATAGGAGCACCTCAATACATAAGGCAAATGCTAACAGCCATAAAAGGGGAAATCGACAGTAACACATTCATAGTAGGGGACTTTAACACCCCACTTTCACCCATGGACAGATCATCCAAAATGAAAATAAATAAGGAAACACAAGCTTTAAATGATACATTAAACAAGATGGACTTAATTGATATTTATAGGACACTCCATCCAAAAACAACAGAATACACATTTTTCTCAAGTGCTCATGGAACATTCTCCAGGATAGATCATATCTTGGGTCACAAATCAAGCCTTGGTAAATTTAAGAAAATTGAAATTGTATCAAATATCTTTTCTGACCACAATGCTATGAGACTAGATATCAATTACAGGAAAAGATCTGTAAAAAATACAAACACATGGAGGCTAAACAATACACTACTTAACAACGAAGTGATCACTGAAGAAATCAAACAGGAAATCAAAAACTACCTAGATACAAATGGCAATGGAGACACGATGACCCAAAAGCTATGGGATGCAGCAAAAGCAGTTCTAAGAGGGAAGTTTATAGCAACAGAATCCTACCTTAAGAAACAGGAATCATCTCGAATAAACAACCTAACCTTGCACCTAAAGCAATTAGAGAAAGAAGAACAAAAAAAACCCCAAAGTTAGAAGAAGGAAAGAAATCATAAAGATCAGATCAGAAATAAATGAAAAAGAAATGAAGGAAATGATAGCAAAGATCAATAAAACTAAAAGCTGGTTCTTTGAGAAGATAAACAAAATTGATAAACCATTAGCCAGACTCATCAAGAAAAAAAGGGAGAAGACTCAAATCAATAGAATTAGAAATGATAAAGGAGAATTAACAACTGACACTGCAGAAATACAAAAAATCATGAGAGATTACAACAAGCAACTCTATGCCAGTAAAACGGACAACCTGGAAGAAATGGACACATTCTTAGAAATGCACAACCTGCCAAGACTGAATCAGGAAGAAATAGAAAATATGAACAGAGCAATCACAAGCACTGAAATTGAAACTGTGATTAAATATCTTCCAACAAACAAAAGCCCAGGACCAGATGGCTTCACAGGCGAATTCTATCAAACATTTAGAGAACAGCTAACACCTATCCTTCTCAAGCTCTTCCAAAATATAGCAGAGGGAGGAACACTCCCAAACTCATTCTACGACACCACCATCACCCTGATAACAAAACCAGACAAGGATGTCACAAAGAAAGAAAACTATAGGCCAATATCACTGATGAACATAGATGCAAAAATCCTCAACAAAATACTAGCAAACAGAATCCAACAGCACATTAAAAGGATCATACAACATGATCAAGTGGGGTGTATTCCAGGAATGCAAGGATTCTTCAATATACATAAATCAATCAATGTGATAACACATATTAACAAATTGAAGGAGAAAAACCATATGGTCATCTCAATAGATGCAGATAAAGCTTTTGACAAAATTCAACACCCATTTATGATAAAAACCCTCTGGAAAGCAGGCATAGAGGGAACTTTCCTCAACATAATAAAGGCCATATATGACAAACCCACAGCCAACATCGTCCTCAATGGTGAAAAACTGAAAGCATTTCCACTAAGATCAGGAACAAGACAAGGTTGCCCACTCTCACCACTATTATTCAACATAGTTTTGGAAGTTTTAGCCACAGCAATCAGAGAAGAAAAGGAAATAAAAGGAATCCAAATCAGAAAAGAAGAAGTAAAGCTGTCACTGTTTGCAGATGACATGATACTATACATAGAGAATCCTAAAGATGCTACCAGCAAACTACTAGAGCTAATCAATGAATTTGGTAAAGTAGCAGGATACAAAATTAATGCACAGAAATCTCTGGCATTCCTGTACACTAATGATGAAAAGTCTGAAAGTGAAATCAAGAAAACACTCCCATTTACCACTGCAAAAAACAGAATAAAATATCTAGGAATAAAGCTACCTAAGGAGACAAAAGACCTGTATGCAGAAAATTATGACACTGATGAAAGAAATTAAAGATGATACAAATAGATGGAGAGATATACCGTGTTCTTGGATTGGAAGAATCAACATTGTGAAAATGACTCTTCTACCCAAAGCAATCTACAGATTCAATGCAGTCCCTATCAAACTACCAATGGCATTTTTCACAGAACTAGAACAAAAAATTGCACAATTTGTATGGAAACACAAAAGACCCCAAATAGCCAAAGCAATCTTGAGAACGAAAAACGGAGCTGGAGGAATCAGGCTCCTGGACTTCAGACTATACTACAAAGCCACAATAATCAAGACAGTATGGTACTGGCACAAAAACAGAAATATGGATCAATGGAACAGTATAGAAAGCCCAGAGATAAACCCACGCACATACGGTCACCTTATCTTTGATAACAAATGCAAGAATATACAATGGAGAAAAGACAGCCTCTTCAATAAGTGGTGCTGGGAAAACTGGACAGCTACATGTAAAAGAATGAAATTAGAACACTCCCTAATACCATACACAAAAGAAACTCAAAATGGATTAAAGACCTGAATGTAAGGCCAGACACTATCAAACCCTTAGAGGAAAACGTAGGCAGAACACTCTATGACATAAATCACAGCAAGATCCTTTTTGACCCACCTCCTAGAGAAATGGAAATAAAAACAAAAATAAATAAATGGGACCTAATGAAACTTAAAAGCTTTTGCACAGCAAAGGAAACCATAAACAAGACGAAAAGACAACCCTCAGAATGGGAGAAAATATTTGCAAATGAAGCAACTGACAAAGGATTAATCTCCAAAATATACAAGCAGCTCATGCACCTCAATAACAAAAAAACAACTCAATTCAAAAATGGGCAGAAGACCTAAATAGATATTTTTCCAAAGAAGATATACAGATTGCCAACAAACACATGAAAGAATGCTCAACATCATTAATCATTAGAGAAATGCAAATCAAAACTACAATGAGATATCATCTCACACCAGTCAGAATGGACATCATCAAAAAATCTAGAAACAATAAATGCTGGAGAGGGTGTGGAGAAAAGGGAACCCTCTTGCACTGCTGGTGGAAATGTGAATTGGTGCAGCCACTATGGAGAACAGTATGGAGGTTCCTTAAGAAACTACAAATAGGACTACTATATGACCCAGCAATCCCACTACTGGGCATATAGCCTGAGAAAACCATAATTCAAAAAGTCATGTACCAAAATGTTCATTGCAGCTCTATTTACAATAGCCAGGATATGGAAACAACCTAACTGTCCATCATCAGATTAATGGATAAAGAAGATGTGGCACATATATACAATGGAATATTACTCAGCCATAAAAAGAAACGAAATTGAGCTATTTGTAATGAGGTGGATGGACCTAGAGTCTGTCATACAGAGTGAAGTAAGTCAGAAAGAGATAGACAAATACCGTATGCTAACACATATATATGGAATTTAAGAAAAAAAAATGTCATGAAGAACCTAGGGGTAAGACAGGAATAAAGACACAGACCTACTAGGGAATGGACTTGAGGATATGGGGAGGGGAAAGGGTAAGCTGTGACAAAGTGAGATAGTGGCATGGACATATATACACTACCAAACGTAAAATAGATAGCTTAATGGGAAGCAGCCACATAGCACAGGGAGATTAGCTCGGTGCTTTGTGACTACCTAGAGAGGTGGGATAGGGAGGGTTGGAGGGAGGGAGATGCAAGAAGGAAGAGATATGGGAACATATGTATACGTATAACTGATTCACTTTGTTATAAAGCAGAAACTAACACACCATTGTTAAGCAATTATTCTCCAATAAAGATGTAAAAACTAATAATAATAATGCAAATATGTACTTAGTAATTGAAAATTTACATATTTTTTAAAAAACTCAATAGTAACCACAGCAATTATTTAGATCTTAGGCCACAAAATAGTTTTCAATAAGGGGAGTATTTTGTCATGAATATTGTTTAGAATTACCAGTGTATGACGATAATAAAAAGCATGTCAACTTTTAGTCAAGTTTGTCATTGTTTTTATTTCTCTACAGATAGTGCACCTCCTTATTGCCTGTACCCAGCTAAGCCCACTCCACCACCCCATTCATTATATTCCACTACTGCAAAGAGTAATAGTTGAAAAGACTAGTAAAATGGACAAACGTAAAAGTTTTACCAAGAAGAGAAGATAGAAATAAATAATATTAGGAATATAAAAAGGAGATATAACTTTAAATATCACAGCAATTAAAAAGTTAAGAAGAATACTAAATTTTAGATGAAATTAAAATATCCTAGTAAAATATAACTTATGAAAACTCACTAGGAAAGAACACTTTATTAGTCAATTAAATTGAATGTCATTTATTTATTTATTTTGGCTGTGTCAGATCTTAGTTGCGGCACATGGGCTCTTCATTGCGGCAGGCAGGCTTCTCTCTAGTTGTGGCGTGCAGGCTCCAGAGTGTGTGGGCTCAGTAGTTGTAGCGTGTGGGCTCTCTAGTTGTGGTGCACGGGCTCCAGAGCAAGTGTGCTCTCTAGTTGTGGTGCTTGGGCTTCAGAGCGCGTGGGCTCAGTAGGTGCAGGGTGCGGGCTTAGTTGCCCCGAGGCATGCGGGATCTTAGTTCCCTGACCAGGGATTGAACCTGCGTCCCCTGCGTTGGAAGGCAGATACTTAACCACTGGACTACCAGGGATGTCCCGAATTGAATGTTCATTTTAATTCACACAAAGAAAACACTAGTCATCTAGGATTAGTGGTAATTCACGCCAAACCTTCAAGGAACTGGTTGTTCCGATCTTAAGCTCACTTTTCAGAAAATATGGAAGGAGAAACTCCCAACTCATTCCATGAGATCAGCATATCCATGATACCAAAACCAGACAACAACAGAATGAGAAAAGAAAAGGCTACTGTTATTTGTGTACCCAAATGGAAAAATTCCAAACAAAATATTAACAAACCAAATATAGTGGTATATAGGAAAAAAATCATGACCAGGTAGGATTTATCCTAACAATACACAAATTATTTGACATTATTAATAGAAAATCCATATTTTCATTCTTATATGTGCAAAAAACTTAATGAAAGTCAACATGCATTCATGATTAAAAAACTTCACTTAGCAAAACTAGGAATTAGAAATAACTTCCTTAAAGGTTACCTATGAAAAGTTTATAGCAAACATCATTTTTAATGATGAATTAAAATTTTGGAAGCATACCCTAAAATATTAGGGAATTTTGGAAGCATACCCTAAAAAATTAGATACAGTTTTTTTGGTTCTGCATGTAACAAGCTTGGAAGTCACCACTCTGTCCTAACAACAAGTAAAAAGCTGAACATACTGAAAAAATCATCAGTTCTTCTTAGATCTGTAAGAGAAGAGAGGACACAGAGAAAACCATGGCCTGTAAGAGTGGAAAGAGAGACCAGTGTAGATAGGGAGTCATGGCTCACCTGAGCAGAGACCCATAAGCAGAAACTGCCCCAGAAACCAGTGCCAGAGGAAGAAAAGCCTGAACTATAATTGACAGACTGCACAGGCTCAGCGCAGACAACCCTGAGAGTTAAAAACTCCAGGGGGACCCAGAATATTGTTAGATTTACCTACAGGTGGTCAACCAGATTCCCACAGTAAATATCAGAGAAAAATCTCCTCTGACTCAGGCAGGAGAAGGGCAAAAGGAACCATTTTGAAACGCCCCAGAGCACTCTGTTCTTACCAAGGCCTGCCCTTATGAGAAAATACTTTACCAGAGACTAAATTTGCTTAGGTATTATCAGAAACTTAACTGACCCCAAAGGGAAATACCAGCTACAGCCCACACTAGCCATCCTGTCACAAATAAGACAGGAGGAAAATGGGCCAAAGACCTTAACAGACATCTCACCAAAGAAGATACGGAGATGGAAAGTAAGCATATGAAAAGATGTTTTGCATCCTATTTCATCAGGGAAAAGCAAAGGAAAACAGCAGTGAAATACCACTACATACCTATGATGAATGGTCAAAATCCAGAACATGACAACAACAAATGCTGACAAGGATACAGAACAATAGGAACACCCATTCTGGTGGGAACACCAAGTAGTACAGACACTTTGGGAGACAGTTTCGCAGTTTTCTTATGAAACTAGACACACCCTTATCATGTGATAGCGTGATCACACTCTGGTATTTACCCAAAGGAGCTGAAAACTTATGTCCATACAAAAACCAGCACATGGATGTTTACAGCAGCTTTATTCATACTTGTTAAAACTTTGAATCAATCAAGATGTGCTTCAGTAGGTAAATGGATAAATAAACTGAGGTACATATGGACAATGGGGTATTATTCAGCACTAAAAAGAAAGATCTATCAAGCCATGAAAAGACATGGAGGAAACAAGTGCATATTACTAAGTGAGACAAGCCCATCTGAAAAGGCTACATGCTGTATGATTCCAACTCTATGACATTCTGGAAAAGGCAAAACTATGGAGACAGTAACATGATCAGTGTTTGCCAGGGATTGGGCAGAGGGAGGGATGAATAGGTGGAGCACAGAGGCCTTTTAGGTCAGTGAAGCTACTCTGTGTGAAACTATAATGGTGGATACCTTTGTCCAAACCCATAGAATGTACATAGAATGTACAATCAAGAGTGAACCCTAATGTAAACTATGCTCTTTGGTTAATGATGTGTCGATATAATTTCATCAGTTATAGCAAATGTACCACTCTGGTGGAGGATGTTGTTAAAGGGGAAAGTTATCCATCCACACATGGATTTAGGATGCCTCTGTAACTTCCTCTTCATTTCGCTGTGAATCTAAAACTACTCTAAAAAATAAGGTTTAAAATTTAATTTAAAAAATAAACAACATTTAAAAAAATATTTATATAGATGCACATCAATAGCTCATCTGGCACCAACTAATAGATCTTGGGTAAAGTAATCAGGTAAGAAGATGAAACTCAATGACTAAGAATTGGAAAAGTAGAAATAAAACTGTCATTATTGGCAGAAGATATAACTGTCTACATTGAAAACCCAAAAGGAACTATGCAAATTATTAAAAATAAGTATAGCAAAGTGAAGTGTCAGGACACAAGATAATTAAGAAATAATAAATTTCAATATTTTACATCAGAAACAAACTGATAATTTTTAAAAGATATCATGTACAACAGCAATTAAATGTACACATTGGGAAGAAATAAACAAAGATGTTTAAATCATTTGCGGAGATAATGAAAAATTTATTGAAAGGTCTTAGTGAAGACCTAAGAAATGGAGAGATATGTTTACAAATAAAAAACCTTAATATCATAAAGGTATCAGTTTCTCCAGATTACTATAGATTCAATGTAATTCAAATAAAAATCCCAAAAGGATTTTTTTTTTAAGAATTTGACATCAAAATTTTGTTGGAAGAGCAAAGGGTCAAGTATAGCCAAAACATTTTCAAACAAGATTAATGTGGAGAATCTCTCCTCCAAGATATCATGAATTATTATAAATTTCAAGTATTTAGGACAGTATGATACCTGAATAGTGATAGATCAATGGAATCAAATAAGAGCCAATACATACCTACATGCCTATATATATGGAACTGTAATAGATCACAGATGTGCCATTATAGAGCATTGTAAATATGCATGAATAGTTCCTAAAAGATGTTCAAACAATTGTTTACTCATATGAGGGGGAAAAAAAATGAAATACTACCTTACACTACACACAAAAAAACACTTTCAATGGGAAGAAAGATTTCAATATGAAAAGCATAACTTTAAAATTTTTAGATGAAAATATAGGAAAATAACTTTATGACTTCAGAATAGGGTAAAAAAGAAAACTGGAAAATTTCTAGCCGTGAAGGAAAATACTGGGATAATACTGATATATAATTATATTGATGGTTTAAACTTTTGTCATCAAGAGTGGTTCTTAACAAAAGATTAGCCATAAGATGGAAGAAAATAATTGTAACATATGTAATTGACAAAAAAAAATAGTATCTAAAATTTATAACAAACTCCTCTAAAGCAGAAACAAAAGTAGGAAAAATATATGAACAAGAATTTCAGAGAAGTTTAAACATATATAGCCAATGCATACATGCAAAATAAAGTGCAACATCATTATTAATCTATGTCTAATAAGTCCACAATGAGAGACCTTTTAATACCTAGTTTCTCAAAAATCATGAATTCTGGTAGTTCCAAACACTGAAGATGTTATTGATCAATAAAATACATTTGTCTATATGTACTCTTACATACTGTTGATAGCAGTATAAAGTGGTGAACTACTTCAGAAACATTTTTGTCTTGCTTTGTAAATTTGAAAGTATGCATGTGATATGATACAGCAAGTCCACTTTTTTTTTTGCAGTATGCGGGCCTCTCACTGCTGTGGCCTCTCCCGTTGTGGAGCACAGGCCCAGGACGCGCAGGCCCAGCGGCCATAGCTCACGGGCCCAGCCGCTCCGCGGCATGTGGGATCTTCCCGGACCAGGGCACGAACCTGTGTCCCCTGCATTGGCAGGCGGACTCTCAACCACTGCGCCACCAGGGAAGCCCCGCAAGTCCACTTTTATATATAATCCCTGGAGACACTTTGGGGCATATGCACCAGGAGACAGGTATACAAATGTCCTCAGCAACACTGTCTGAAATCATAAAACACTGGAAACAACACAAATGTCCATTGATAGAAGGATAAATAAATAAATGGATAAATGACACTATATACAGAGGGAAAATAATTAGTCAACTACATGGATGAAAATGAAGAACATAGTTTGAATAAATACATTCAGTTCCAAATAACTGTTATATAGTGGACTATATTAATAAAGCTCAAAAAAGTAAGACTAAAATAGTGTTTATGGATGCATATATATAGAATAAAACTAAAATTTATAAAGCAAGGGAATAATGTTTACATGTGAGGAAGGAGGTAGGGAGATGAACAGGCTGGGCGTACAAAGACCATAATCACAACGTTCTGGGTTATACATTGAATAGTGGATTCACTGTTTGTTTTATCACCAGGCTTTATAATTTACATATATGTAATGCAATATTAAATGGATCAAATAAAATGGTAAAAGACAACTAAGATTTTGTTTAACAAAAAGATAATTAAGAAGAAGGAGGAACAAGGATGGAGAGGAGACAACATAATTATCCATCGTACCTCTAAACTTTTGTTCCATTGTGTGGGGGGCAGGGGGTGGGCATGGGTAAGGTGGCAGCACTGAATGCAACCCAGTAATCCTTTCTTGGTCATACAAGAAACATATAGTAATGTATCTTTCAGAGCCTTATGAAGGTGTGGTCTTGTTTAGTGTATTATATGGTTTTTTGCTAGTTGAAAAGACTTCATAGAAATTGGAGGGAACAATTCTTTGTGGAGGAAAAAAAACATTGTTCAAAATATAATATTAAGAATAAAATCTGGAACATGAAAAAAGTGTAATGTATATCCTACTAAGGCTCTAATATAGCTATAATGTACAAGAAATACAAAACACAGAACAACATTTTAATCCCCTGAGGAAGTAATTCTATGAGACAAATGACTCAGTTTCTCCAACAAATAAAATGCATTGTGGAAAAAAGAGTGGATGGATTTACAATTTAAAATAACATTTAATTGCAATATAGGGACTAATTAGACCTTATTGGATCTTAATTCAAATAAAGTGTTATAAAAAATTGTCAAACAGAAGGAATTTGAGCACTGATTGTTGGATATATTAAACAATTACTTTTTAATTATTTTTACTTGTGATAATGCTACTATGATTTTTTATGAGACCTTAGCTTTTTAAGATAACAATAACATATTTACAAGTAAAATAATGAAATATTGAGGATTGGCTTAAAAATAACTGTGGAAAGAGAAGCGAAGGGGAACATAAAAGCCACAGAGTGTTTATGAATTGATAGCCATTAATACTGAGGATGGGTATACAGAGCTTCTTTATATTGTTCTCTCTACATGTGGATATGGTTCAAATTTTCCATTGTAACGTGTTAAAATAAATAAAAACAAAATGTTTTTCTATATATGCTATCTATCCTATTTATTCCTCACTACATCCTTGTGGAGAAAACAGAGTACTGTTTACTATCTTTTTTGTTTTTGTTTTTTTAGGAAAAAACCTGAGAACCAGAGAATGTAAGAGACGTGTAAGTGAAGTTTACAATGAGACAGAACTGGACCACAATCCAGAGGCTATAAACGTTTATCCAAAGGCTTTCTACCACCTCTGAATCCATAGCATTTTATGCTCCCAAGAGGTGATGTTCCAGATCATTGTTTATAAATGAGATGAACACTCGTGGAACGACTCTCTAAGCAATGCATTCTTAGAAAAAATGGGAGTGTGCTGTAACCTTGCAAACAAATTCTAAAAATGAACCAGCCCTTGGAGTTTTTTGGGTTTTTTTCATCACCTTTCCCCTGGGAGAGACACTTGTCAAAAACTGAATGAACTTTATGTTGTCCCATTAATAACTTCTCTGAATAAATGAATAAAAGTTACCGTTTCTAAAAGTAGTGTGCCGTTTAAATTAAGGTAGCAGTTTTGGCACCATCTTCAGGTGCCAAGGGAACAGACAAAAAGGTAAACATTGGATTCTATGAGATTTCAACCACAGTTAGAAAAAGGCTCACATCCTAGGGGAGAAGAGAGGAAGGGAAAAAGAGATCAGGGGTATGGCACTAAATGTGATGGGGATGGTGGAGTGGGGAGATAGAAATTAAATGCTTGGTTTTAAATGGCTCAATGTGGCTTATTTTACAACATTTATAGTTTGGTATGAAAATTCATTTCCATTTATCTTTTTTTTTAAGCAGAGATAAGTAAAAATGGGCAGAAATAAATATCCTTTTGTTTACAAAAGTATGCCTATGCAAGACTGAAAATTTTGTTAATGAGGTATTAAAAGCCAGATAGCTACAGAAATGTTAAAGAAAGCTAGACATAAAATAATTAAAAATAATTAAATATCCCACAGGCTATTTGATCTTTTTGTTATATTTCTTTATACATTAGTTTCTTCCTGAAAGCTTGGTTTCATTTTTGGTTTATCATGGTCTTTCCACATAGTTTGTAAATACTGTGGTTAAAACTAACCGTCCTTGTCAGCAACTCAAGCCTGGCTCCCTAAAGCATTTTTAAATTTCAAAGTTAATTGAGCTTCAGAACAAAGTCGTGTACAGAATTCTAATTTGCAGGGGAAAATCTGCACCATGCCTGATGATGTCTCCCTGGAGACAAAGCATCAGGTAGTTTTGTCAATCAAATCAAAGTCATCATGTTCCGTTCTAATTTATTATAGCTATTTATATGTTTACTTATGTCTTCAAGGGAGATTTGATTATGAATTATTTACTGTTGTTATTCCCTTGTAATGCACCAATCACCGCATCGAGACCAATTTAGGAATGATGTCTGTAAATTTCCAGATAAAGAATACTAAGCAATTTATGTGATAAACTAATGATACCATGAAGGAAGGGAAATTGTTCTACATGAAATTCCTTCTTCATCTTCTCTCAAAATCTTAGCAATATTTCAAAATCCATTTCTTTATACTCCTCCACAAATTCTTCTTTAATGATTCTTGTTGATACAGATAGTTTCCTTCTTTGATAATTAAATATCTCTTATCTCATACATATAACTTTTGGCCATAGATTTTTTTCTTTATTTAAATTTCAAAAAGGACTGCCAAGTCCTAGAGGAAGAGGATGATTCATCTATTTCTCTCTAATAACTTGTATATCGTTTTATTAGAATGTCTTACACAATTACTGGTGCCAAAAATAGTTACTGGTGAATTTATTGATTGAATGGCCCTAAGGTAGTTTTCAATATTGGTCCAAATTCTTGAACATTCCATATATTTACATCCTTTGCCATGTAATTTTGAAGTGCTCTTTCAGGGTAAGAGAGGGGGCATAATAAGCCTTCTCTGGACCTAGTCATGTGACATGCATTAGCCAATATAAATGTTAGCAGAGGTGTCATCAGCAGAGGCTTGAAATGGGCTGACATATTGAGGTTTGTTCTGTTACACTTCTACAAATCCCATAAAAAGGACTTTTCCAGATTAGCCCAGGAGATGGACCAGAAACACCTGCAGCATAACTGAGAGTCCCCAGTAATCACATCTGAGGCTGTCCTAGATCAGTCAACAGCCAGCCACCCACTAGATGTGTGAGCAAGCCCAAGTAATATCAGTAGAGCAACCCATAAGACCAACCCAGATGCATGAGCAATAAATACTGTTTTGTGCCACTGATTTTTTGTGGTTGTTTATCATGCAATACTATCATGGTAATAGATACTAATACAAAACCTAACGAAAATATTTTTAAGAGAATTTACAAAGAAGTATGACTAGAGAAATTTTTGTTGTAAAGTTCACTAATGATTTGCTTTAAAGTGGGAAAGAGGTAGAATATTTGAGGTAAGAGTCTATTTATTCATGCATTCATTAAAAAAAAACCTTCATCAAGCTGCTTCATTGTGACAGAAACTGCAATTGGCACTAGAGAAATAAGAATGAGATAGTTCCTATTCTTAAGTAAACCAACAATATGGTTATAGTATGATATTTTGATTAGTAATCACTTGCACAGGTTTCTGGGAGCCAGATAGGGGCAAATAACTCAGGTCACGGCATTAGCTAAGTTTTCCTGGAAGAAGTATTTATTGAAATGTCATAAGGACTGTTGGAGTAATCAGGAAAAGGTGAAAAGGGATCTGCCTAAACAAAGACCCAGAGTCCCAAGTCCACACATTTTGAAGGAGAGAAAATCACTGGGTGTTCCAGGAACACCAGTTCTATATAGATGAGGGTGGAAATTTAGGTAAAGCCTAGAAAATTAGGGTCTTTCTAGAAATGACAAAGACGTTGGACTTTATTCAGAAGGTTATGAGAATTTATTGTAATTTTTTAAGAAGAGTGACATGATAAGGTTTATATTTCATAAAGATTACTCGGGTGGAAAGTATGAGGAAGGACTGGAGTGGATAAAAGAGTCCAGGTGAGTAATGACGAAGCCCTAAACTGAGACAGAACAGTGGACATGATAGTAAAAGACATTAAAGGACTAGTATCAACTGGTCATGGTGAATAATAGAAAGTAGATGGTAAACTGGAGAGGAAAAAGTCCAAGATTTCTAGACTAGAAGAAATAGTTAGTGGAGTGAGGGGGTGATATAAAAAGAGTAGCTTGGAAAGAGGAAGAGTGAGTTAAGTTTGGACACCATGCTGAGACTCAGGTATCTCCCCCATTCTGGAGGTTACCTGGTAAACTGGGGACAAAGGGACAAGAGCTTTAAGTAGATATGACAACGGAAATATGGGCATTATTAGCAAATTTAATTATGGTTGAAGCATGGGCAAAATGAGCATGTACAGTTAGACAAGAAAACAGTGAGGACAAATTCCTAGAAAACATCACCATTAAAATGTAGGTAGCGAGATGCGTTTAGGTTTGGAATTTGGTTAAGTGGATTGATTGGAAGAATAAAGGTTCAGGGATATCGATACCACCAAGCGAGGTACTCAAGTGCTCTAAGTTGAATACGGAAGAAAATACACTTAGAATAATGTATTTTTTTTTTACATATATAGGCAACATATTGAATACAAGAAAAGTTCTAAATTGTTCTGTTTGACTTAGGAATGAAATGAGGTCTGAAATTTTGAGTTAAAGATTTCACTTGAATTATGTGGATAGTGAAGTGTAGAAGTAGAAGGTTAGTGTGACGGTCTTTGTACTGTAGTCCTAGCTAAATCAGGGGGAATGTGTCCCTTGCAGCTAAAATTTCTTGGCACTCTTCATGAATATGGCAGATTGTATTTTCCTAAAAGGGTCATGGCAATATTTCCAGTTCTACATGTTCTTAGAGAACCTTTTCACTCCTCATCAGGAGGCAGTATATTGCCCCCCCTACCTTGAGTCAGGGCGGATTATATAACTACCTCAATGAATAAAATGTGGCAGAAGTGACTTTGAGTGATTCCTAGGGCTGGGTCATAAAAGGTGATGCTTGGATGACTTGACTTAATATCTGTAACAACTTTCAGAGCTAGGTTCTACATCACCTCCTTTCCAAATGTGGAATCTTGAGGCTCACAGAGTAACATACTCAAGATAACACAGGTGGTAAGTGGCAGAACTGGAATGACTTGATGTGTAGGATTTTCCCTCAAACCTGGTTATAAGCTTAGGCTCCAAAGCCACATTGCCTCATTTGAATCACAACTCACTCCAAGATATCATTTCTGCCAAACACTTAGAACAATGCTAGCACTTAGTACATTTTAAATGAAATCTATACTAAGATACAGGCTATTTAAAATATTGGGACATCACTTTTAATGTATTCTCCCGGTGGTTTTCCAAATTTCATGTACAGTCACAAAAGTTAAAGCTAATAAAAGAAATTATATATATATATATATATATACATATATATATACACATTATGTGTCAAAACATATATTGCAGAATGGAAAGTTAGTTAAGTAATCAAGTTAAATGAGGTGCAATTTGATCTAATATGGTCATTTTTAAATTCAGAGCTTTACTGTCTGTTTGACCCCCAAAAGGGAGCCCAAGAAAGACCTAACTGTGCTTCTTTTTAAACTGCTTTTAGCTCAGCCTCCAGATAGCTGCAGGGCTGAAGAAACGTACTTTTAGGGCCACAGGATTCTACTCAAGTAACTATAGAATATCATGTTCTCCATCTGGAACCACCCTTGGATGCATCTAACTATGGCAACAAGAAAACTCCAAAACAAAACTTTACAATGTTCAAATTTTTACAGTAATATTGATTATTAGTTATCTGGTTACTTTGTTTTCTAAATCTTGAAGCCCCTCTTTTAATGCATCGTTTTTATGGAAAAAAGTTGAAGGAGGAGGAGACACCGTCAAGAGAGGTACTGTGAGTTGAAGGGTCATAAAATAATCACAAGTTCAGAAAATAAGTGTGGTGAAATAAGTGGGAGAATTGGAAGTATGAGAGGGGAATACTGGAATTAAGAATTTTAGAGTTTTTACTATTCTAGGTGACATCAAATCCCAGGTATAGTCATTGGGGAGGTTGACTGGAGTCTCTAGAGCTGAGAGTAAGAAGTTGTTAGCTAGAGTTCAAAAGTGCTATATGCATGCACAAGGAGTTTAGGAGATCACTGTGCAGGAAAAGAGTGTGAATCAGTTGCCAGAGTTCTTTTTCATGAATCTATGCATTTACAAAGGCTGTTTCTTCTGCCTGGAATATCTTTGCAACCACCCATTTGCCTGTCAAACTCCTATGCCTTTTTCAAGTACCAGCTGAAATCTCAAGCACTCTATGAATCATTGCCTATGAATCATGTCAAATTAATTCCTCCAAGCTCTCTGATCTTATGGCATTTTATTCTCACCTTGATTATAACATTTAACAGATTGAACTGTATCTATATTTTTACAAATACATCTCTCCATTAGACTGTGAGCTTCTCAATGGTAGCCACCAGGTACATTCTCTATTGTAATCTCTATAGCCTATATAATGCCTGCCGTGTAGCCAGTTCACAATATTATGTTTATTAAGTTAAATAATGGATAAGTAAGCAATAGTCACCAAAGAACATACAGGAAGGCATAATTAATTCTCATTAAGAGAGCAGTGAGAGTGTCACATAAAAGGAATCAGTCGAAACAGAACTTTAAGATGTATAAGTTTTCACTAATCACAGAACTGAAAGGAGGGCAATCAAGGCTGAGCAAACCATAGAAGCAAAAGCACAGCATGTGAAGAGGCCGAGTGGTATGGATTCATCATTCATTAGTGCATTCATTTAACAGATATTCACTGATCACCTCTCTATTCCAAGCACTGTACTAAGTACAGGGAATAAAAATAAAATAATAATACATTGTTGTTACTCTCAAGGATCCACGGTCTTAACAAAGAAAAATAAACATGAAAAGAGAGAAAAATCATTATACAGCGTGGGAGTGTTATTGCAGAAACATGAACTAAGCTATGGGTTAGCCCAGAGCACAAGCAGGGAAATTAGCCATGCCTGGGGGCTTAGATGAGGACAATCACAGTGTGACATTTCACTGAGTATTTCAAGGTGAAGAATGGAGAAATGGATCTTCTAGAAAAATAAGGAACAACACGTGCAAACGCGTTTTGAGAACATTACAGAGGGTCTTGTGTTCCTAGGTAAAAACACACAAATGTTATTTTGTAGACTATAGCAGGCCAATAAGAATTTTTAAACTTAAGAGAGATATGATGAAATTTATTTTAAGAGGAGATAATGCTAGGGAGTCTGTGAAAGATGCCCTAGAATGGAAAAGCAGTGGAGGCAGAGACCAGTTAAGAGATTTGTAACAGTTCAACAGTTCAAGAGAAAATAGAAATGGATAGAAGAGACTTTAACATGGAAAACAAAGGATTGATCCTGAGACACAATGTCATATAAGTTTTTAATTTATTTAATAAGTAAATAAAGATTTCAAAGAGAGAAAATGACTTGATTTAATGGGCATTTTAGGAGGCTGTTTCTTGTAGCAATGTGAGTGCTGGGTTAGAAAGACAAGAGACCAGAGGCAGAGAGATGTTAGGAAACTGATTACAAAGGCCTATGGAAGAGATGATGAGGGCTCAAACTGGAATTATGAAAGAGGAAACTGAAAGAAATCAAAAGAGGCGTCTAGAACTGATATATGAAAGGTAAGGGAGACAGTTTCTTCATCTACTTATTTATTCATTTGACAAACAGTTTTTCAGATATGCACCAAGCACTTTGCTTGGTACTGAGAATTCAGGGTGAACAAAATAAACATCCCTGCCCAGAGCTTATGGCTTAGTGTAAAGAGAGATAAATTAAGCAATTAATTATAAGAAGAGATGATAAATACTGCATTATGAAGTAGAGGATGCTATGGAAATACACAGCCACAGCTCTTAGCATGGTCTGGAGGGTTGGGAGATGATTAAGTTTAGGCTGACACCTAAAGAACAAATAGGCGTTAGCTGGGCCAAATCCTTCAGGGAAAGAGAATTGTGGATAGGAGAAGTGGCGGGGGCCTTATTCTAGTGAATGACTGAGTTTAAAATTGAACAGAAGTTAGGCAACTGGAGAACACAGACAGAAGTTAACCTGTTCAAGAAGTCTGGCTGTGAAAGAGGTTTCATCAGGGGATCAATATGGAATCAAAACTGGATCTTGTTTTCTATTTTTTATTGTTATAATTCATATACAAGAAAGCATACAGATTTTAAGAGATGTTTTTTCTAGCAGTTTTTAAAAACTGCTCAGATAGTTTTTAAAAACTATACACCCATGTAACTATCACCTCATTCAAGGTAGAGAACATTTCCATCACCCCAGAAATTTCCCTCCTGCCTCTTTCACATCAATCTTACAGGAAACCACGGTTTAATTTTTATCACCGTAGCTTAGTTTTGCTTGTTCTAGAATTGTATATGCATGAAAGCATACAGCATGTTCTCTTTTCTGTCTGGCTTCTTTCCCTCAACATAATATCCTTGAGATTTATCCACTTGCAGTGTGTATCACTAGTGTGTTGCTCTGTATTGCTGAGTAGTATTCCATTGTATAAATATACAATATACATATTGTATAGCTGTTTATCTGTTGATAAATACTTTGACTTATCATTTTTGAACAAGTCTTTGTATGGACATGTCTTTTTCTTTTTCTGGGACTGCTGGGCCATAGGCAAGGTGTGTTTGACTTTGTAAGGAGATGACAAACTGTTTTTCAAAGTAGTATCACTTTAGCTTCCTACCAACAATTTATGAAAGTTCCACATCATTTCTACCAGTAATATTTTCAGTCTCTTTAAATTTCAGTAATTCTAGAGTGAGCTTTTATTTGAGGTTTTGCAATTCTCTGATGACTAATAAGTTTAAGCAATTTTGCATGGGCTTATTGGGTGTTTATATATTTATGTGAAGTGTGTTTAACAGTTTTTTGTTTTGTTTTAAGAGAGAAAGGATGAGAATATATAGATGCATGAAGCCAAGAATCAGTTATAAGAAAAAAAGATGAAAATATAGAAGAGCAATAAAATTGAGAGGAAGTTCTTGGTGAGAAACAGATAGTGTATCCAAAGTACACAATCTATACTACAAGTATTGGATAAGTGACGTATTTGCTTTTCAAATTTTGTTGGTTGGGGGCTAGAAACATTTAGTCTTTACTACTGATAGTGTAGCTTCGAGAACATCCAGCAAATCTTCATTGATAGCTTATAATTATCCAAAATCACTTTTTCTATTATAGATTAACCTTTCCTGATTTTGAAGTTGCATGAAATTGCAACTTGTATATGTTTCCCCAGGATATTGTTGTCCTACATTTAAAAGGGGCCAATGTCAAAAAAGCTTGTTTTTAAAGAATATAGGAAGAAGGTATACATAATTGATGTTTAGTAAGACTATATAAAATATTTCTCAAAAGCTATACTGCAAAGGTGAGAGAATAAAACTATTAGTCTTCGAGTTTAATGATAATCTACAACCTCCATTTTGCCATTTTCCAATCAGCTAGTTTCTTAAAAACATTTCAAATGAGTAATATGCTTTATGTAGAAACAGATAATATAAAATTTTGAAATTTTAAAATTGATGCCTGGTTTTAATGATAACATCATTTAAGTATAATCTAATCCGTAAATGGTAGTAGTAAACAAAACAGAAGTGAGGGATTTGTTTCAGTTAGAGTTTACTTTCCTTGACATGTTGAGTTGCCTCAACTACTCACCCACAACCATATCATATAATCAAATGTTCAAGTGTTAGTTAAGATGCTATTTTCAGCTATGCAGTGGACCACAGAAAAATTAAGTTTCACAAGTACAAAGTTCGGCTGTTTCTCATTCCCTTCCTTCTGTTGCAAAGATTATTCCCAAAATCAAATGAATAAAGAAGAGAATTATAGTCTGTATTTTAGGATTGTTAAAGGTTTCTCTGTTTCTGACAGTTTGGCTTTCTTTTGTCATTTTCTCACTTAAATGTTGTAAACTCAGAAAGTGCTAAGCTAAGATTCTGTATGTAGTGTTACACATGCCATAAGACAATATTATTTTACCATGTCAAAGTTGTTTGCACCATTTGGAGCACATCTATCATCAAAACTCAATTAAATGGAGTCTTTCTATCTTCAACTAAAACAAACTGTTTACTTAGATTTGCTCAGTGTTTACTTCACAAGAGGTAGAAGACCCAAATAGCACAGGAACATAGGTGTCTGGGGATATACCAGGGGTCAAAAAATTTAACCCAAAGAAGGAGGCCTTCTTCTTTGCTTGCAACAAGAGACTTTCTTTTTCTTTTGCCAAGTAAATGGCAGCATTATAATGTTATTCATACCTCACTGGTGTCCTAACAATTCCTCTATTCACACTGAAAAGGGATATATTCTCTTTGTTGCAAAGTATTAAATTTGTCCCTAGAGATTAGTGTGTAGGCAGTTTTAAAGGATGAAACAGGATTAGATAAGGTTTCTTTACTGAGAAAGAATTCTGAAACAGTGCAGCAGAAAACCCTCTTGTATTACTTGTATTGAAAAAAAATCCTTTGTTTTAACACTTCAAATCACAAGTCACATTTATTAAATTATTAGTTGACAAAATGTTTCTTTGTGGAGTTTTGTGAAAGGTAATTTACAAATAGAAAAAAATTGACGTCTTAATTTTATTTGAAAGTTTGTATCTTTGAAATCCCTCTATGGCATTTATAATTTAAATATGTTCTAAGAGATGATATAGAAAAGATTATAGTAATTGTAGTTATCTGCTCAAAGATTCAGAATGTTTCTGCCTTTCTTAGTGATATTTATAAGGGGTGAAAATTATATACATCTACTGAACTCAACCGACATTCGTTAAGTTTAAAAGTGTCAAAATTATGTTGAGGGCAGTTCTGAAGAAAATGACAGGGTTCATTTGGGTTCCATTTACTTGTGTACAGTTAATAATATTGTATACCAGAGGAAGACATGAATGAATATTATTCATGTTTATTATTCTCAAGTTTCCAAGAGAAATAGCAAGACAGATTTTCTTCGGAAAGAACAAAAATAGCCTGTAATAATATACTATGTCTTTAGTTAAATAATTTTGAGGTTACAGACCCTTCCTAATTACTGGTAAAGTTACTATGCGATTGCATGATAAAGTATCTGTGTTGGTTTTTTTTAAATTTTATTTTACATGGTAGGGCAGAGACTGAGTAAAGCCTTCCTAGGCTACTGTAGTTTCTTCTCTTTTGACCGTTTATCTACTAGCCACACGGAAAACTTTTGTTACAATAAAAAGGAAAGATTTGCAGCTAGGACCCACAATTTTTGTTATAAGTTTAAAAATCTCAATTTAAGGCTAAAGATTATGTTTTTGCCATACGTACAGATTTTAAAGCTTACGAGAGAAAAGAATTGGGAATATAAGATTTCTGCTAACAAAACTTAAAAAACAAAATCCCTTTGCATCCCAAGGTGCATGGCACCTTGTCATCTGAAAACCAGGAAACCTTCTGCATACACTTTTTCTTTTTCACATTGCTGCCAGGTTATCCATCTCCCCATGGCACAGCTCTGCTTATGTCAGGCCCTACTACAAACTATTTGTGGTTTCCCACTGTCTCCAGAACAAAATCCAGACTCTTTGGCTTGATGTTCAAAGCGCTGCACAATCCTTCTCTAAACTTCCCATCACCACGTTTCTGAGTTAATTGTGTACCAGGCTCATTGACAACCCCTACCCAGACTCCCTCCACACTGTACCCTTAGCAAGTTCTTAGATGTATCACATGCTTTGGGGCTTTCATAGCATCCCTGCTTGCTCCCTATCCATCCTTTGAGTTTTCACTTTGACTATTTCACCTTTCACCTGTGGGTACCTTAGGGCAATAAATATTTGTTGGTCTGTTTCTGATAAATACCACTGTGTTGGTGCATAATAGGAAGACATTCTGATGTAATGCTCCTTGCCTGCATGGAAAGTTTGAGTCATTTTAAGGCATGTTTGCGTCTGCTTGCTCAGTGGCTCTGGAATGTTTTTAGTGTTTTCCACTTACCCTTGCTAGTTCAAGACAGAAATAAAAATGTTAATGATTTTTACAAATGTAATTGATGTGGAAAAATTCTAAGTGTGCAGTAGTTATACAAAAATAAACATCTGGATATTTGCAAACACTGAGATATGAAACTAGATTTATTTTCCACATATTCATCCTGATTTTGAGGTCATGAAAATAGAATCCTGTGGTTTGATGGTATTATAAGACAGAAGCTAAACTAAAATCTATCAATTTCTAACATTTTTATGAACACCTACCACTTTTGTATGTCTTCCTCAAATTATATTTTGAATATTCTGTATTTAAGTTGGACTCTAATCCTGGGAAAGTAACCTTTAATTTGAAAACTTTAGAAAAACACTATTAATGTGAATGAAATTTTAAAAATGAGCAGCTATTAGACGGAAAAGAGAAAGAAAAGATTTGAATAAATGAATACAGCTGTAGGAAAGTAATTGTTTTTCTTACTTTCACACTCATAGGACAATATTCACTGTGACAAGGAAGACCGGGGCATGGGGCTGGCAGGTGGGATAGTTTGGTTGTTGTGGATAATAATACTGTTTTTTTCGCTCCAGATTTAAGACTTCAAGAACCATGGAACCATAAGGGATAAAATCCTAGCTTATTAGTACTTTCAACGCTTACTTACACTTGATAGTTTCTGCCCGGTTTTGCATTTGAAGAGAAAATTATGCTAAAGTAATACGATAAAACATATCTGTTTATCCTTTCAGGGCTCTGAGAACCAAATGTACAGTGTCTCCTACTTCAGTCTTAACAAAGTAACCTTAGAGATGAGGAAACGTGCACCCAAAAGCCTTGCCCAAGTTAACAGAGTCTGTTTTTGGTAAATCAAGACTGTAATTCAGGTAGTTCCACTCCTTGCCTGATCTCTTTATCTCAAAGTATATTTGAAGTCCTCTTTGACTAGACCAGATGGATGACTGGATTTTGCATAATACATTTTTTAAATGTAGTTCAACATGGTTTAGTTTTCCAAAAAGATTTTTGGTCAGATCGAAGATGGTTCCTGCAACCATGTACATGAAATATGTATATAAAAATCAGTTGATCCATCGAGTTGATTTTGGAATGTAGCATCAGATTCAAAGTAACAAACCGAGAATCCAGTATACAGAGAAGATGAAATAGGGTCACCAAAATGCCTTTCCATCAACCAGAGGCTTTCAAGTGATGAAGACTATTAATTTTTAGTCATAATAGCAGCTACCGTTTATTGGGTGTTTCCAATATGCCATACATCGTGCTCCTTACACAAACTTATTTCATTACCTCAATGACACAATGCTAGGCATTCTTATTCTCATTTTATAGATGAATAAACAGAAGCTCAGAGAACTCACATAACAAATCCAAATCATACATTTGAGATTTGAGGTCCAGGTGTTTTTTTTACTTAAAGCTCAAGTTTTTTACTGCTTAAAAGTTCTAATACTAAAATTTTAAAAATAATAGCTGATATATATTGCAAAATGTTCATGTATTACGAGATATTAAACATTACATTTGATATCTCATTTAACCTTCATAACAACTATTTGAGAGTAGGTATTATGTCCATTTTCCTGTGAGGATAGAAAATTTTGCAAAGTCATACAATGTCCTCAAGATGACTTGGTTAGGAAGAGGCAAAAGCAGGTTGTCAGCCTAGGAAGACTGTCTTCATGCATCACTCTATACTGCCTCTCATGACCTCCTCATCTGCAGGAATACAGAGCTGTTCTCTAGGTGCATTAGTCAGGAGAGGAAAAGCAATGTGTCATAACAAATGAATCCAGAATTTCAGTGCCTTACAAAAACATAGTTATTTCTCACTCATACTTTCTGTCCACTGTAGCTGTGGCTCTGTTACTGAATGTGTGTAATAGGATCCAGGTAACAGGGCAGCCACTATCCACACCTGGTCTCATGGCAAAGGGGCAAAAAAAAAAGGCATAGACAATCATGTACTGGCTTTTAAACTTCTGCCTGAAGGTTATATGGCCACTCCTGAGTCCCGCCAGGTGAGGATAAATAATCCTTTCTTGGTGATTGACTCCACAGAGACAGAAATCTGACTATTTGGGGAATAGTTGACCTGATACCTGGTACAGTACTGCCAGGATGTGCATAAACATGCATAAAATGATAGGATACTACTGTGTTTTCCTGACTTGTGGCTCTTCAGACAACCTCAGCTTTTAGATTACCACAAGTTAATAGAGCAGCTTTCAGGAATAAAGAAACAAAAACAATCTGATGGGGTAATATAACATTATTCACTAGTATATGAGGTCCACAATTTAGAGCTTAAGAATTTCTTTTCCTGGGGAAAGGGGACTTGTATTTATAAGAACATATTGAGTGAGGAAAGTAGATATTGTCAGATCCTGCTGGTAAGTGGATAGATATCTACTGCATTGTTTAGAATACGAAGAAAAAAAAAAGGGAAACAACTTAACTATCCAACAATATAAAATGGGTTAATTACATTGTCTATATAAATGGAATTCAGCAAAGTAAAATGATCAAAATATAATGGTACAGAAACTATTAGTGATATAGTAGAAAAATCAGGTTATAAAATAATATTGTATGGGGACTTCCCTGGTGGCACAGAGGTTAAGACGCCGTGGTCCCAATGCAGGGGGCGCGGGTTCAATCCCTGGTCAGGGAACTAGATCCCACATGCATGCTGCAACTAAGAGTTTGCATGTCACAACTAAGGAGCCGGCAAGCTGCAACTAAGGAGCCTGCGAGCCACAACTAAGGAGCCCACCTGCCACAACTAAGACCTGGTGCAACCAAATAAATAAATAAATATTAAAAAAATAATATTGTATGATCTCTTCTTATAAGATAATACTTAATACATTTTAAAATAAATTAATACACAAATATTAATTAAAAGGATAAATTTTAGGGCTTCCCTGGTGGCGCAGTGGTTGAGAGTCCGCCTGCCGAAGCAGGGGACACGGGTTCGTGCCCCGGTCCGGGAAGATTCCCACATGCCGCGGAGCGGCTGAGCCCATGAGCCATGGCCGTTGAGCCTGCACGTCCGGAGCCTGTGCTCCACAACGGGAGAGGCCACAATAGTGAGAGGCCCACATACCGCAAAAAAAAAAAAAAAAAAAAAAGAATAAACTTTAAAAGCATGAATGTGAAGTCCGGTATGCACTAAATAAAACTGTCTTTATTCACAAAATATCAAAGAACTAAATTCAGATAACTTGATAATCTGCCAAAGCAGTCAAGAAACAATTAGTGATCTTTCTTAATCATTCTTGACCACTTTCCACTCAATATTCAATTCACATTTTACTCCCCCCCTTAGACTCATCTTCTGTACAAAGGCTTACATAATCCCCCAGCTCCTACTAACTCAGAGCTCCACACCAGTATGGAAATGATTTTCACTCTTTTTTTCTCCCACTAAACTGCCAGCTACTTGGTAGCAGGGATGCAGGCTTCTTCCTCCTGTTATCCTCCAGCTAATATTCCTGACTCCAGACTTCTCCATAGCCATCTGTCCTCCACAGTGCAGACAGAGTTCCTTTGACGTAATAAAAATTGAAGTGATTATTTTGAAAATTCTTTA
The DNA here is from genome assembly GCF_951394435.1 of Stenella coeruleoalba. Classification (NCBI taxonomy): domain Eukaryota; kingdom Metazoa; phylum Chordata; class Mammalia; order Artiodactyla; family Delphinidae; genus Stenella; species Stenella coeruleoalba. The sequence continues at coordinate 68,208,036 of NC_137147.1, read as the reverse complement.
TTTCCTTATTAGTTAGCTTATTCTAGGTTTTGCTTTAGTAATAGATAACCACTAAATCTCAGGGGCTCACAAAACCAAAGGATCATTTTTTCCTCCTGTTCAAGTCAGCTGGGGAACAGTTATGACTCTGGCCCCCCATGCCTTTTTTATTCCAGGATTCTTATGGGAAGAGCAACTGTTCTCTATTACATTGGGGAAAAAGTAATGGCAGAATCATGCAATAGCTCTTAAGGTTTCTGCTTAGATGTGATGTAAGTCACTTTGGCTCACAGACCATTGTAAAAGAAAGTTCTGTGGCCAAGAGTGGTGGCAGTGGTGCAGTGACTAATGTAATGCTGTCACAGGAAGGGACTGCAAATAATTAGAAACAATAATACTATCTGCCACCAGGACAAGTAACAGCAATGCCTTCTCTTTGCACTTTCATACAGTTTTCACAGGTATTAATAGTTGAAATAAGGAATAATGAGTAGGAGTTTCTAACTCTTACTTCCTAATATAATGAGTATTTGTTTGCAAGAAAATGAACACAATTTTACAGTTTAGTTTTGACAAAAGTCAAGTAAAAGATCTTAAGCTTCTGTTCAGGTCAATGTGGCTTAACAAAATTGAACCTGGGCCACATAATTAGCAGGAGACTATTTTAAAAATTGACAAAAAGCTTGGAAGCATCTATCTGTCCACGAAATAGGCACGAATATATCTTATGTTTTGGGTACAGCAGACCCATTTCTAGAAGAGCCAGATAAGTCAGTAAGGGCTGACGGCACAACATACATTTTCCAATACCAAGGACTGTGTAGGTGTATTCTTTCTCTCAACAGAGTCCAGGAATAATCCGTAAAATGTTCAGCCTAGTGACTTAGGCTTTTTTACTTGGGCTGTATCAGTTCCCCTCAAGAGCCAGAATATTCCCAACAATTCAGACATTTTTCTTAAAAATGCTGTAAAGCTTACATTTTGCTAATTATGCTCCTTGATTCTCTAGAGAGCTTAAGGTCTATTGACTGAATGTTAAGCCAGAGAATTTCATAACTCATACTTCACTGGAAAACCATTCCAGCAAACTTTACTAATGTTAAAAAGAGAAAAAAATAGAAGATTTTCAATTATTAAAAAAAGTAAAGTCACAGGAACATTTTTAAGAATACAATCTTCATTCAACTGCAGTAATTTGATCTAGGTTTAGGCTAGAAGACATCTTTAGAAACTAGTTTTAAAGAACGGATAAAGATTGTTTGTAATTACCATATCAATTGTTTGTTTATATAGATGCTGCCAAAGTATTAGGAGTGCTTGAGAAGAGTTTCTTTTCTTAAATATATTTATTTTACAGTTTTATTTACATTTACTAGCCTGGCAAAACCTTTCATCTATGAAAGACACTGGTTTTCATGTAATTGAAAAAATACCAGCAAAGCTGTTATTTTGCATCACACAGACAAAAGAAAAAACACTCAGTTTCTTTCAGAATCTGAACATTTAAATATGAAACCAATTTAAGATACACTGCTTATATGTAGAAAAAGTCTTTCTTTCTATGTTCCTTGGTAAAATATTTGCAAGGAATGAAGATCTATGTAAACATATATATATATATACGTATATATATAGAGAGAGAGACAGACATATAGAGATAAAGAGACAGAGATGCAGTTATACAGTTATATGTATAGTTGCAAATATATATATGTATGTATATGTGCTTATATAAATATAGATATAGATGATATAGATATGGTTATAGATATGAAGTGATTTTAGATTTTTTCTTATAGTTAAGCATTAGAGGTTCATCAGTTTTCCTTTTCTGGAAAGGTTGTATAATATGTAAACGCACAGTTTGGGAGGGATGTAAAATACAGGGTACACAGTGCTCTGAAACCACTTATCCTGGGTAACTAAAGGTAGACAGCTCAACTAGTCTTTGCAGATAATGCCACAAAGGAACACCAGCCTCTAAAAGCTAACCTTACCCTTGACTATGCTCAGCAAAGTTACTCACTGGTAGAATGTGTATCTACAAAATATCAAAAACTGGTTGCTACATCACATGTTGACAATGTTATTTGTATATTAGCGATAAAAGCAGTAAGAGCTCTCCCTATAAGCAATGCTATATTCTAAGCTCATGAGTCTACGATGTCTGTTTCTCACTTGGTGATGATATGAGAGTGTGCTGCCATGTTACTCGGTACAACTTACTGATATGTACAAAACAAAGAGTGCTTTTAATAGTTCTGAATACCATACTTCCACATTTCAACAGAAATCTTAACACTGAAGGCAGGCCACAATTCTAATTCAATGCACAAAAGACTTTATAATTTCTGTTGTGAATAATTAAAGTAATACTTAAAGCATTCAGGTTAATTCAGAGCTTTGTTTGCACTTCTATTTTGGTTGTAAAAGTATGTCAGTTATAAGAGTACCAAACTCATATGTGTTTGCTAACTTGGTTCATTGGATGATGCTGCCTAGAATGATCACTTTGAATTGAAATATGCTTAACTGCACTTCAAGTTTTAAAACAGCAGTGTTTTTTAGGCAAGGTGAACACATGATAACAGTCATTTCATAGTTGTAAATTTCTTAAGTTAATAGTTGTATGTTACAAACAGTATCAAGTACAAGCCAAACTTTTTATATTTTTTGCATTAAACATGAACTGGGTTACTGTATAATTTCAACATATGACATCCCACTTCAAAAATTATTTTCCATAGGCAGTTATTTATACTTTTAGGCATTTTAATTTCTTGAATTAAAGGACGCAATGTAGGTAAAGATATTCCTATATTTTCAAGTTCTCTTTTGATTGGTAAGGGACAGTGCAGGCCCATCTGTTTTGCAGCAAAGAAAGCCCCAAACCATCTGTGTAGAGCCACATGCCAGCTAAAACACAGAGATATGCACAGTTTTTTTGTTATGAAAAATTTTGCAGTATTTTTTTCTGTATTAGTGTGAATAAATTAGCAACAACTAAATTAAAGAAATCTTTAGAGAACATATTAACTTTCTAGTGCCTACAGTAAATTACATCCATTTAGAAATTATGAAAGTTGCATTGTCCCCATATGAATTTTTCCTTACTATTCTGAATTTGATACTGAAATCACTCATCATCTGCAAAGTAAAATAGCTCCATTGTTGGTAATGTAAGTTCATTTTTATAAAATTTTTTGATTGAGCAATTCTTTGACTTTTGAACAGTAAATAATTGTGATTTTTTTGTTCAACTAGAAAAAGTAGCACAGTAAGATGAATAGTATAGTTATAATTTGCATATTATGAATATTATATTATTTGTGTAACATCTATATACTATAGTGCATGAGAATGTTTTATAGAATATTTTAAAGAAGTTTTTGTTTTCCCATTTCCACTGAAGTAACTCTGCTAAAGTATTTTTTAGATTCTACTAGAGTAATTGAATATATAAATTAATTGCTGGTTTTAGGGTGTCAAAAAGAATACTTAATCACAGATTAAATGTTAATTATATATTATTATTCTAAGGCATTGAAGAATTATATTAATATTTTTTAAATACTTCTAGACTTAAAATATTACATACAGTGCTTAATAATGGCGCTTTTGCCTATACAAATTTGACTATCCAAGCCATTTTGTCTCAAAATCAGTAAAACACATGCAGGTCAACAATCTCTGAAAAAAATCGCAAAAATCACTTCCTTCTTCTCGCAAGTCTTCTGTATTCATTCTGCCTTAGTTTATACAGGGTTTCTGTTTGATGAGTTAGGAAATAACAAATAACAAAGATATGGGAACGTACATCAAGCCCTTAATGCATTGTAAGTATTGATATGTCACTTACTCTTTGAGGAAGATCTTTTCTATTATGCTTTACAGTGGTGTTGAAAATGCTCATTATCTGTTTGAAAAACATTAAAAGCTTTAAATTCAAGCAGCTCATTTTTCATTTTGTTAATTGCATAACATACTAATGTTGCACTAGGTTGTTTTTTTCAGTGGTATAATGATGCAACAATATTTACATACCAACTCTGGTTTTCCTTTAATGGTTTCTATAACAAGATCATAATTTCCTTTAGCGTAATCACTGGCAGATTTATTTGGCGTCCCATCTTTGCTCTGCTCTGGCTTTGGGGGCCTGGGAGAGAGCACATACTTTCTCTCCCTTTTCCCATTAAGTACACTCTGCTCATGTGTAGTTGCTGCAGGTCTGGGTTACATTCCTGCCAAACATCCATGGTTAAAAAACTTTTAGGATGGAGTATCAGTAGAAACCAATTGATTCCTCTAAATTCTGCCCCAAAGCTTTAACAAACTGGTTTACCCGCCATAATTTTACTGCACAGTAATGATGTGAGTATGTGAAAGTGGGTGGCTAGAGGAAAATTTCATTGAACCGGTTTCAACAGATTCATAGGAGAGGTGACATTATGAAAAAGAAAATCATGGTGTCCAGGTTTTTCTATAATGCACTCACTGTTAATCTAAATGCTGACTCTGAAAACAGCAGTTTCTACCCAGACCTCTATCACACGCCTCAGAAGTCCTTGTGACCTGTTATCTACCTGCCATGCTTTATATTGCTGTAGCTAATGCCACACAGTACTGTAAATCCGTCTTCTGGATTTTTTATTTTCCCACATGGAACAATAATAAGGTGTTAAGATTTGTCTGGCTACCTTGCTCAACATGCCTTGGAAGCAGATGAAAATACTATAATATGATATTCCAAATTTATCTCCATTTGTCCTGCATAGAAAAACAAAATCAAAAAACAAAAAACAATTTCAAGCTGTCTCCTAAATAGAGCTGATTTCAGAGAAAAATACCATTAATCGAAGCACTACAGATTGGTGTGACGTGTTCTTTGGATTACATTGTATGAGATAATTTTACAAACCTCTCATTCTGTTTGAAAGTGTGTTAAATATCTAGATTCTTTTTAGTTAAGTAGCGAATGACCTGTTTTAAACCACAGTAACAGCAGAGTTTTGAAAAGAAAAACTCTTCACACATGATGGAGTTGGGTAAAGCTGTGATTTTCTGCTTGGCTGGAACACAGTCTATGATTCAGTTATAAGGTTAATCAATCTGAACTAAAATGTAAAGGGATATGCATAAAAGATACACATAAAATGGGATCCATAATGTCTCGGAGGAGCATGTATTTATATGTCCTCACAGTGGTGACTCAGGCTAATTTCAATCCTATCATGAGATCTCTAATGGTTATCTTCAGTGTTGTTAATTCGCTTTTCTGTGAGATGTCCCTTCCTGAGGAAGAGTTAGAAATGTGTATCATAACCTATGGCATAAGCTTGAAAGAAATCCTTTGCATATTAAAAGCTGACGTAATTATTCATTGCAAGCAGTAAATGCAACAAATTTAATATTTTATTAAAAATGTTCTTATAATAATTGAAACTGGGAGCAGGGTTTATTTCAATTAACTTGGGAGGCAAAATAAATATTTAACTGATGTAGCATTCCACAATTAAGATCTATAATTTAAATGAGATGCAATTAGTTTTCTCTCTTAAATGAAACTATGCTCCACGTAGTATGGGCCAGAGCTGTATTTCACTTTACTCTTCCAAGAGGCCATTTGCTTTTGAAGGTTTTTCTTTTTTTCTGCTTTTAATCTGTGCTCAAAAAGTGTCAAACTCAACTGCTCCAATACCTGAACAGTCAAGACTTTCTTCTATTTTATAATGTATGTCTGCTTATTAAAGTCTTCAAGACATCCTAGACTTAGGCAAACAGTGTCCAAATGTACCATATTTAGCTTCTATCTCAAAATCTCCCGAGCTGTCAATTTAGGTGTTAAAGAGACCATTTGTAAAGCTTGGCTGGGAATTGCCATTATTGACTGGAATGTGTGTTTATCATTACATTCAATGATGAAAGTGGAACATGTAGCATATGAATAAATGTCAGCAGATGTTTCTTTTAAATGGCCTGATTTCAACCTCCTGTTGTTTGTCTTGAATACAAATATTAAAAAAGGGAAAAAAGGCAGAATTTTTTATGACATAAGTGCAAGGGTAGTTAGATTTTTTGAAAAACAACAAAAATAATGGCTAGAATATCACACTGAGGGAGTCAAGTAGAATTAAGAGTTAGTTGGCTGTGCTCAGCTACTCTTATGGGCTTCTAAGTAGATTTAGCAAAAGCAGGGATTTTTCAGTATGTGGTTACAGCAAAATTCAACCTCATGGATTTTTTGTGTTTCACAGCTGTTATTAATGATTTTTTAAAAAATAGCTGAATTTGATTACTGCACAGAGGGTGTTCAACTTGGGTTAAGGGTCTTAAAAAGTCTTGATCTCTTATTTGGAGACACTGAATGAAAATATTCAGTAGCAAACGGACACTGTTTTCTTCCAAACTTACTGTGAAAGACAGACAAGGAACACAGAAAGCATATTTTACACATTTTAGTGAGGAAAAAGCAAGGTAAATTCAGTGGTATACAAATGAAATAGACATTTTAGGTGGAAAGACACAGACTCATCTTTTGTTCACTTCTACAGCAATTTCTGTGAATGTATCATATTTAGTGGAACTCCTGTGGTGCTTTGGGGGCTGTAAATATTTGGGTGTCATTTGAAGAGGTATAAAATCACTAGAGACAAATTCTGGGTGGGCTTTAAGAGCAGGAAATATAACTTTAAAAATCAGGCACTCATATTACATTTCCAACATGATTGGTCTAAAATACTCCAGAGAAAATTTTCAAATATAATATATCTCATAACAAAATTGTTCAGAATTTGTCACCATTTCCACTTTATTTAAATGAGAATAATTTGTACTTCAGATCGTAAAGAGCACTGCAGGCTAATGCTTACATCTGTCAAAAACATAGAACTTTCAAAGCCACTTAAGTTATGAGCAAAGCATATTTCCAAGCTTCAAAAAGGGCAATGACTCGGGACCGGCTTTTCTCCCTGGCTTTCATTTTGGTAGCAGGATTGTTTGTAGCCACTGATACTGGTGGGCACAGATATTGCATACACAATTAGCCGTTATCTCTTAATTTTGAGAGTGTAAATGCCTAATTGCTTGTGCAATTAAAGGAAGCACAAATTTTCTGCCTGTAAAATAGAAGGCTAGGGTGGAATGTAAATTAAAACCATTAGTGTAATTTTCTGACTTGTATATCAACAAATTATATATGTTTCTCCTATATGTTTAGTGTTTCTGTGGTATTGATCAAAAAGCTACCCTTGAAAACGGGATATGCTCTCAGATAATGCTTAATTACCCTTAAGACAGAGAACATATTGACAGTCATGCTAATCAAAATGTCAAGTTTAATATTTAACAGTCAAGCCTTTAATAATAATTTTTAAAAAGGAATAAAGCACTCTTTGTTTACTGAAGCTTTCTGGTGGAATAATGCAGTATTTATTTTGAAATTCAAAATTGAACCTGAATCTCCTTTTCTATAGTTGGCACACATTCATCCTTGCAGATCAGAAATAGCAAAAACTACACTTACCTACTTATCTGTCACTTAGACTGAAAACATGCCCCAGCCATTACTGCATCCCCACCAGATACTTTCAATACCAAGCTCCCACCTTCCATCACTGTGCACACTTTACACATTCCTTCAGTTCAGCACTTTGCATAACCTCTTTCTGTCACAAACATAAATTGTAGTTTTCCTTCTAAAGAACGCTAGGTCAAGCCACAGTCACCTTCCTTCACATTCTTTCCCAAATTTTCTTTTTACTTTTTTACTTGTCTCTGTCCTTGTTTTCTCCTTCCTAATATGGGTGCACACGTACACCCTCACACTAATATGTCCATGACACCTATTCTAGGGCTCATCTTCACCTACAAAACTACTTGACATATGAAATGCCTATTAATTAACTCTGCCTCACTTAACTATGCTTAACCATGATCGAAATTATGCTCTAAGGCTCTATTATGATAAAAAGGAATTATTAACTAGTTGAAGAGTTCTTTGGATGATTAGAATGTGAAAGGACCTGAGAAATGCTGGGATTTAGTTATACCTCATTTGTCACGTAAGGAAGTAGGACCCTGAGCGGGCAAAGGGGCCTGTGCTGTGTTTGGCAGGGAAAGATCAAGAATCCTTCAGTCAGTCTGCCTCCACCCATGAGCCAGAGCATGAATTTATCCCCCAGGTTCTTCAATGCATCATGGGCCAAAGGGTATAGCACCTACCCTTTCTGAACTTCTGTTTGCCATCCCAAGTGTCCCAAGCTAGCCACAGAAGTGGGAGAGACACAGTGGGCATTCCCTCACAATGCATTACAAATGGAAGACATGGGATAGGAGTTTATTAGCATTGAGCTGAATTAATAATATTGGCTGATAAGAAATTGCATTTAATCCACAAAGAGGAAAAAAAACTTTGTTACAATGAGGAAATTAGTAATAACCTTTTGTAATACTGTGTCTCACATTTTAGGATTAGGTCAAAAGAAATAGGTGTTCTATGATGACAGTTTGCCTTCACTCTTCTGGAGCTGTTTATTTTTTGTTTGTTTTTATTTTTTTGTGGTACGCGGGCCTCTCACTGCTGTGGCCTCTCCCATTACGGAGCACAGGCTCCAGACACACAGGCTCAGCGGCCATGGCTCACGGGCCCAGCCGCTCCGTGGCATGTAGGATCTTCCCGGACCGGGGCACGAACCTGTGTCCCCTGCATCGGCAGGCAGACTCTCAACCACTGCGCCACCAGGGAAGCCCTCTAGAGCTGTTTTTAACAGCAGACGATCATTCATGTCATGTTGTGATTCTAAATAAGCCAAAAAGTCCTGACAGTTACACCTTTGTTAGGAAAATAGATTGAACAGAACACTTGATGGTTTGGTGACATGTATTCCTCTTACACTAAGAACAATGGCTAGTTAAGATATAAGGATTGCCACGTTCTTAAATTTAGCTTTCTCCCTGAAGCTGGCCAGTGTCTTCCAGAATGAATTTTAGGAAATAATGGTTTGTGGGGGAGACTGGATTAGATAATCTTAAGAAAATTTCATTTTCTAGGAACTCACAGACACTCCACGCCATTTTGTGACTCTACAAGATTGGGGGTGTGAGGGGCAGGGCACAGTACAGCAGCTTTCAAATGTATTTGAGGTATGTTTTCTTAGAGTATCTCATTGTACTAGGGTTCTGGACAAAATCTTTGCACCTGATCTAGTTTAACACTCAGATATTATAATAGAATAATAAAAAGTTACAGCAGCCTACTAGCATGTCAGACTCAAAATTAGGAAAGAGCAAAGAGCTTTGACCACACAGGCAAGAGTTCTTTTCATTCTTCTATGATAAGCTCAGTGGTCATCATGGTTCCTACATTAAGACTTTTTATTGATTTTTAAAATTCTTCTCTTCATTTGGTGTGCTGTTAGAAATAGTTTATAGCTTCTAATAGTTGAGGCTTCAGGTCTCAATTAAGTCAAATAGCAAGAATTATATAGAAGCTAGAGAAATTTAAGGTCCAATGTACACCAGGGAAGAATCTATCAGAGAAAGGCAGTCCTCCCCATAGCATGAGCATTAAATAGTCACTAGCTCCAAAAGCTCCCTTTCCCCAGGGCACCAGCAATTCTCATCACATGGGGAGGGGTTTAGAGAGAAGAGAATAGATGGTAGAAGAGCCAAAACAGCACTTTCTATGTACAAGGTACACCTTCACAAAGATCATTTCCTCTATTGTCTCACCACACTGGATTATGGGTAATGTCATCCTTATTTTCCAGAAGAGAAAACAGATGCATAGTTTTAAGAAAGCACTAATCAAAGTGCATGTTTCTCCTTGGGGTTAACACACTGGACAGGTTGGGAAAGAGCAGCCCCACAAATAATAGGCACTAAGGACCAGGTATAGAGGGGAAGGATAGATATTAAAATGCACAAACTTACAGAGAGCTTATTATAATTACTGAAACCAGAGGGCAGCAAGAGTCCTTTAATCCTTCAGTAAATTCTCATTGATATTAAAGGTAGAATTTTAATAATTAGAGATGCTCAATTCTTCAGCAAATAAAGGAACAGATGCTGAGAGTTTCCAAGTGGCCTCAAGTCTCAGCACTGGCCAACTCAGGTAGAGTTAAGTCTGAGATTATAAAGAGAATTCTTCTTTTCTAATTGAAGTAGAGCTGATGTACAATATTATATAATTTATAGGTGTACAATATAGTGAGTCACAATTTTTAAAGGTAGTACTCCATTTATAGTAACTATAAAAATTGGCTATATTCCCCATGTTGTACAACATACCCTTGTAGCTTATTTTGTACAGAATAGTTTGTACCTCTTAATCCCCTACCCCTAATTCTTCACATGTCTATTGATGCTTTAACACAGCTATCAAATCTAGCTCTTAAAAGGATCCTCAGCTCACTGCACTTGTATGTTTTGTTGAGAAGTTTTGTTTCTTTTCCCCTGACCTAAACAACTAATTAAGAGCATTAGGAGTTTCTGTGGCCAGTATATTCCAGAGGTGTCTTACTCTCTCAGTAACTCAACCTTTTGATTTTCAAATGCTCTTAAAGACAGTGTTTTCTATATTGGTTTCATACTTGTGAAGGTTGTTATCAGAAACAGAATTTTCTTTCACTTAAGAGCTTTCAAAATGATTAATCATAAAAAGAAAAGAAAGAAAATTGTTTTACAAAGATGTGCATAATATTTAATTAGGAATCCATTTAAATTCTCATTTGAACACTCTTTACATATCTTTACAAGACTACAAAATACAAAATTTGTTTTCTACTCTACTAAAATGGCTAAAAAAGAAAACTGCACCTAAAATTTTAAATCCTATAAAACATCAATAGATATATTAAAATTGTACTCTTCCAATATTACTATCTGATTCATTATCTTTATATACTAACATTGTCAGTTAAATCACTCTCTATCAAATACAGGAACAGAATGATACAACATGGGATAAGCCAGATATGATTAGATAACTTTTAATCGATGCAGTTGTGGAGCTCATATTAATGAGGGAATCCACATCAGAAATTAGTAACAGGAGGTATCTTACAGATGGATGGTGATAAAAAATTCCAATTTAAAATGAAAGTAGCAGCAATGCAAATTAGTGCAAAGTGTAACTTTTGTTCAGGAAAAAATTAAGGTCAAATTGCACAGATTTAGAACTAAGTGTGTTAATTTCAGACACTGTCAGCAGTTTCTTTGGGAACCTCAATCACTCATCTTTCTGAGATTACTTTGAAAATTGTCTTAGACAAGTGTCATATTCTAAACGGTGCTTTTCCAGTCCCTCCACTTTGACCTGTATACTTACAGACTTTCAGCTATTTCCAAATGAGAAGCTCCAATCTAAAAGTCTATTTTTAAAGAAAAACATTTGGAAAATAAAGTTCAATGCCTAAAGAGCTGAAATATTCTGTGTGAATACCAGCCCTGGACAGAAGATTTTCAATAAGGAAATGAGAGTTCTGAAGCATTTGGGACCAAAGGAAAAGAATATTTCTTCCCAAACATTTCCAGCTTAGGATATGTGGTAAGGAAACTGGAATTTTCAAAACTTGAAAAAAAGAGAGAAAACATTTTGGCTGATAAGATGCTCCTGAATAAAATATTATCTGAAACAAATGTTTAATTCAGAAAACACCTGCCAATGTAGATGTGCCCTTCAATAAATATGGCATCTCCATCCTCATTTAACATGTTTCTTAGCAATAAAATGTTGGCATTAAATTTAAACATAAGTGCAGTATAAATCAGGCATATAGCTATATCTTGTGGACATGGTGTTATAACAGCTAGACCAAGGATTTTCAATGTTTTGAAGTCACAACATTTTTATATTAACACCATTTGGAGATCATAATTAAGTAGTAAGGTGTTTAACGATATATACAAGAGAACAGTAATCTAACCACAGCAATATACTGGTCTTTTGCTGATAATTTACATAAAAGGAATAATCTGAAAATAGGGCTTTTGATAATATTAAGACAGTAAAGTAGGCCATGAGCAATATAATAATATTTCCATTTTTCTTTTTATGGTGTTTTCTGGATCATGTAACATATCTTCAAAACTGTGGCAAGTGGCAATACCAAGCTATTTGTTTTCTAATGCAAACTTGAATGCCCTTGAGACAAATGTATCTTTGTAAAACAGAGCCAATAAAATAATTCAGATATCTGAATGAAAATGGATTCATTCTTTCATGGATTAAAAAATTACATCCCTCCTAAAAACTTATTATATAAAATAAAAATCTGTAATTTCCAATAGAAACAACCAATGGGTATTATACTTGCAAACCATGAAAACTGGCAGACACTATGCAACATTAATTTGAATTATAATGTAAAAAATCCTGAAACTGGGTAACTACAATTGTCAAAATAAAGAAAACCAGATGCTACCTTGGTTAAAACAAAAGTTTCAAAGCACAAGATTATCTTAATTACGATGACAGTTGTTATACCGTATCCTCCAGGTTTGAATTGGTTTGAGGGGGAAAAATATCTTTAGAACTTATTCAAATCTATACATTTATAACCAGAAAGCTGTAACTTAAAGACTCATGCAAATACTTAATGAAGAAAAAAAAGCAATGTTTTTTTTCTTTGAACATGTATGTATAACAGAACACTATTAAGATTATTTTATTCAAGAGTTGTTATAATGAAGTATTTTGATTCAGATGTGTTTAAAGCTTTCACTTGAAACATATATCTTATTATGTATCAGTTTCTCAGATCAAATATTTGATAAACTTGTATTTGAAAATACAAATATTTGATAATAATAATTTCATTTTAAGAAGATGAGATATACAGATCAGATAAAATTACATAGGAGAATGGGATGGAGAGGAAAACATGGAATTAATCCTCCCTTAGAATGAAGATACTAAGGTATAGAGGAAAGACTATCCATGATTTTCATGGAGTATATAAGATGGGCCTTTATGCATACAATGATTGTGCAATGTCAAAAGGAAATAGGTACTGAGCATAGCAGTTCCAAAAGTATTTCCTGTAACACAGGGTTTTCCTAACATCTGACTCTTGAGTAAGGGATGACAAGGTTCACCCTATTTGTGAAATGTTTTAGATTAGTGCTTAGATCACTTCTTAACTAATTGAAAGCTATGATTCTAAAATCTCATTCTAAATGGATTTCTTGAACTTCATCCAAGACAGTCTAATTATTGAGACTCTATTTTAAAACACCTATATAAGCATGTACCCCAAGAACCAAATATTGTGATGCCCCGAGGGATGTTTTTCCTCCTATTTTGTTATCACTTTATAACTAAAGTACCACATACCAAAATTCTGGTTTATTAATATCTCAAAACATAACTGTGCTTCTAAAGATATAATACATTTTTAACTGATAATGGAAAGTTACCTAAATCAAATTCATAATATACATACTCCAAAAATACTCAAAAAGTTATTGGAGCTCTTTGTAATACAAAGGAAGAAAGACTTTTGAATTATTTACTTTAAAACAAATTGTTAATATGTAAAATATCACTCAATATTGGCTCATCTCATCATTTTTTGGGGGGAAAAAAAGAAATTACTTTCACTTCCAAATACCATGTAGTAGCTTGGTGTAGATCAAAGCTCTTACTGAGAACAGTTAGGAAAAGCTAGATAACATACAAAGACATAAGCTTGAAGGCATTAGAGAATTGCTGAGACAGCCAGGATATGAGGGGCAAGCTTCTGGAGAAAAAGGAGCTTACAAGGACAAGCCCAATTTTTTTTTTTTTTAAACACTTTTCCTGTAATGGCATATACCAATTCCTGGCTTAGGGAAAGAAGATGAGAAGGCAGGTAAAGGTCAGCTGCTACCTACCGAGAAGGCAAAAATCAGAGTTTTGTGCTATCATGGCAGGTAGGAATTTGAGGGGCCTAAAACTACACAAAAAAGAAGAATCTCTTACCTTCACAGGAGTTACCAATAAAGCTGTATTGATGATTAGGCTAAGAAGCCAAGCAGAGGGGACTTCCCTGGTGGTCCAGGGGTTAAGACTTCGCCTTTCAATGCAGGGGGTGTGGGTTGAATCTCTGGTCAGGGAGCTAAGATCCCACATGGCTCTCAGCCAAAAAACCAAAACATAAAACAGAAGCAATATTGTAAAAAGTTCAATAAAGGCTTTAAAAATGGTCCACATCAAATAAAAAAATCTTACAAAAAAAAAAAAAAAGCAGCAGCAGCAGCCAAGCAGAAAGTAAATATAAAGTAGGACAGAGTATTGGCATTCTCACGGCCCTGGGAAGAGTCTCAGTTGGGAAACCTGGAAAGCTGTACCTTGGAAAGGGATGATTAAGAGGAAGGCCAAGCCCTACAGAAAATCAGCTTCCAGTCAGCTCAGTCCATAATTAGATGTGTTCTATCTTTTTGCTGCCTGCCAGAGGGTGGGATAAATCCTCTTTGGAATAAGAAACAGAAATCAGTTTCTACAATCAAACACAATGTCTAGGACTCAATAAAAAAGTGCAGTACTAGTGAAGAAAAAGTGTCAAAAGAACAAGTAAATAATAGAAACAGACCCATAGGTGACACAAATATTAGAATTTCCAGACATGAAATTAAAGATAAGTTAATCAATATGTTCAAGAAATTAAACAAGCCAGATAATCCTACCATAGAACTGGAATATATAAAAAGAATCAAATAAAAATTCTACATCTAAAAATTATAGCAACTTAAATTCAGATTTCAAAAGATAGGCTTAACTGTAGTTTGGAAAGAGCTCAAGAAGGGTTTACAGATCTGGAAGATAGGTCAGTAGAAAATATCCAGACTAAAGCATGGAGAATAAAATGAATGAAAAATACAGAAGATATAGGTGGGTTGTGGTTAAAAAAAATAGTTCTAATATACATGCAATTTAAGTCCTTGAAAGAGAGCAGAGGCACAATGGGGCAACTACAATATTACAGAGATTGTTACCAGGAATTTTTCAATGCTGGAAAAAAAGGACAAGGACAAATCCAGGATGTCTTATGAACTCAAAGAAAGTAAATACAAAGAAAATTCTACAAGGCAAGGAAAATCACACTGAGTTTCTTCAGCATAAAGCAAGCAAAAAAAACATAGAGTTTAATCTTAAGAGTACTCAAAGGATGAAAAAGTCATTACTTTCAAAGAAGTGAAAAAAAAGCAATGAAAGCCAGAAGATAATGAAATATCTTTAAAGTGCTGAAAGGAGAAAAGAAACTATTAAATTAAAATTTTATACCCAGATGAGATATCCTTCAAAAGAGTGAAGCTAAGAAAGAAATACAAAAAACAAAGATTATTCATAGCAGTAGACTCATACTAAAGAAAGTAGTAAAGTATTTCTTTGAGCAGAATGAAAATGAAATCCAGAAGCAAGCAGAGAAATGTAGAGAGGAATGAAATATGTTTATACATCAAAATAGTAAATCCATAAAAAGAAATAATATATTTTGTGGTTTAAAATATAGTTAGAATTAAATGTGTGACAACAATAATACAAAAGTCAAGAAGTAGGTAGATGGACATGAAGTGTTCTATGTATCTCGCATTGTCTGGAAAGTAGATAAAAGTACAAATTTAAAATAAATGGTCATAAAATAAGGATCTGAGTTATAATCCCTAAGGTAATCAATAAAAAAAAAACTACTGAAGTATAATTAACAAATAAGCCAGAGTTTTATGTGGGGGACATGCATTGCTAAAAACATTTGATCAGTGGAAAATGAGGAAAGGGAGAAAAGGAAAGTCATATAAAACAGGGGCATTTTCTAATGATAAAAGAGTTAACACATCAGGAAAACAGCAATTTAAAATGTATATACATCTCATAACATTGCTTCAGAATATATGAAGCAAAATAAAATTGACAGAAATATAAGGAAAATTCACAAATCAAAAATCATATTGCAAGATTTTAGCATAGTTCTTTTAGTAATAATACAACAAATAGATAAAATATCAGTAAGGATATAGAAAATTTTAGCATGAAAATAAACACTCTTGACCTAACTGACTTCAAATGTGATAGACTATACATTGAACACTGTCTTTAAGTGTGATAGAATATACATTCTTTCAAGTGTACATGAAATGTATACCAAAATAGAACACACATTATCTATATTGATATGTTAAACAAATTTCAGAGAATTAAAATCACGGTGTATTCTCTGACCTCATTGCTATTAGATTAGAAACCAATTTTTTAAAAAGATAAGTAGAAAGTATAAAGATGCTTGAAAATTAACCCATATACTTTTAGGAATAAATTAAACTTTCTTAATCTGTTAATATGTATCTATATAAAACCTACAGCAAGTAGTATATGTAATAGGGAAACATAATAACTTTTCCCCCACGAGACTGGAAAAGAAACAAAGATGTCCATTAGCACTCTTCTGTTCAACAACTAGTCAGAGTAATAAGCAAGTAAAAGAAATAAGAGATATAAGGATTTGAAAGAAAGAAAAAAGAGAGAAATATGACATTATTTGCCAGTGATATAACTGTATATTTATAAAATCCAAAGGCTTTTATCCAAAGGCTTAAAATAGGATTTGTAAAAGAGTTTAGCAAAGAAACTGGATAAATGGTCAATATAAAAAAATAATAAATTATATTTCTATATACCATTAAGAATTAGAAAATGAAATTTTAAAAATATACATACAATTTGCAATAGTATCCCAAAAAAGCAAACACCAAAGAAAATAATTTTAGTATGTATAATACCTGTACCATAGATCTATAAAACATTATTGAGAGAAATTAAATAAGGCTATAAAAACTATAGATGAAAGGATTTACCATTTTTATGAACAGAATACAATGTTGAAAACATAGCATTTCTCCCCAAAATGATATATAGATTCAATGCATTCCCAATCAAAATTCTACCAGATATTTTTAAATGTGGATATCAGCAAGATAATTTTAAATGCAAAAGGATAAGAATAGCCAAGATCATCTTGAAAAAGAACAAAATCAAAGGCTATACATTACTAGAAATCAAGACTTAGTACAAAGTATAGTAATTCAGACAGTATAGTGCATAAGGAAACTAAAGGAGAATCAAAAGACAGATCTACACATATACATAGTCAGCTGATTTATGACAAAGGTGACACTGCACTGCAATATTGAAAGAACTGTCTTTTCAATAAATGGTGTTAGGCCAACCAAATATATATAAGGAAAAAATTTTAAGTGATTCCTACTCTACTGGACGCACAATTCAGGTGGTTCATAGATCTAAAAATAAAAGGTTAAAAAATAATCTTCCCTCCAAAATAGGAGTATATTGTCACACTTTGGGGGTAGGTAAAGATAACAAGAAACAAAATGCACTAACCATAAAGGAAACGACCACATTAAAATTAAGAAATTATGTTCATCCAAAGACACCATTAAGAAAGTGAAAAAGGCAAACTATAAACTGGAAAAAGTTGTTTGTAAAGCATTGATCTCACAAAGGACATATGTAGACTATACCAAGTACTACAAAACCATAAAAAAAAGACAAACCATCCAAAGGAAAAATGGGCAACAGATACTTCACGATAGCCAATAAACACAGGAAAAGTGCCCAAACTTTGTTAGCTTCCAAAGGAGTGTAAATTAAAATTACAATGAGATATCACTACATACCCACCAAAATGGCTGATATTAAATAGAATGATACCATCAAACCCTGGTGAGGATATGAAGCAACATCAGACATTGCTGGTGCAAGCATGAAATGGCACAACCACTTCAGAAAATTGTTTTGTCACATCTACCACAGCTGAACATACCTTGTTTCCATTCCCAGGTATATATTTAACCCAGCATATCCATTCCCAGGTATTTATTTAACCCCAGGTAGAAAAGTATATTTATTTGCCCAAAATACATACAAGATGAATAGAAGCCAAAAATTGGAAGCAACTCTTGTCCATCAAAAGTAGGGATAAATGAACTTTGGTATATTCATGTGATGAAATACTCTACAGCAATGAAAATAAATGAACTGCAATTACACCACCACTGTGCCATAGCATGGGTACAACAAAACACATACCATACGTAACTACTTATATAAAAGTCAACAACATAAAATTAATTGGAGGTAATAGGAATCAAGATAGTGATTTCTTTTGGCGGGTAGTAACAAGATGGGACAAAGGTGAATTTCTCATATGGTAATAATGTTCTTTTCCTTGAAATCATTGAAGATTACATGGATGTGCTCACTTTGTTCAAATATTCAATAATTTGTACACTTACAGTTGTGTATTTTAGTATGTTTTTTGCTTCAATGAATATTTAAAAATTACATGGTAATGAAAATAAGCTTCAGAAGAAAAGTTTCAGCTTTGTCTTTTCATGTTCATTACTGACTTGCTATACCAATATTGTTCCATAGCTTTGGGTTTATAATATTGACATCCTGGAGACTTGGGTCTTCAATTTCACTAATGGCAAAGGGAAGTTAAGAAATTCAGCTTATAAATGCTTCTACAATAACAACTCCAAATGAAAGTCACTAAAAAGCACAACAGAATGTTTATGTCTTAGATTTTTATGTGCTTGTACTTTTTTCCCCTAAAATCTCAAAAGTTATTATATTGAGAAGTAATTATCTTTTTGGGTCCTAGCTACATACTTATGAAGTGAGTAGGGGGTGATATTACCCCTCCATCTCACAGGTGAGGCAGAATGAACCAAAAACACAGCCAAACCCATTTGGATTTTTCCTAAAAGAGGGGGACTGATTGATTCAGTACTTGTTTTGAGACCTGCCAACTCAAACATCGAATTTCTCCTTTGACCTAATCTACCAAACACAGACTCCTCTAGTCATTTTCAGAGACTAGTTTTCAGCATCTCCTTCAATGGAAAAGCCCATGAATATTTGTTCCAGACAAAACGCTTTGGATAGCTGTCCACATTTCTCTTCAGAACTATTTTTTCAAGGCTCCTTTAATTACATCAGATAGAGAGTCTGACTGATGTGCTAATCAGCATTCAACACCTTAGACTGCTTTACTCTCTCCCACCAGAAGGGCAGCTAAGTTTCCTTTAAAGAGAGAGGATGTAACCCCTGGCCCAGAATTCTGACAGCTGCATCAGTGGGAGAGAGAGGTAGACTGCTTCTTGTTCCCAAAGGAACTGAGGAATTATTATATCCATATTGAACCATCCATGCAGTGTGTGTATTTGAAAGTATTATCAATGCCTCAAAATATCGGGTGGGTGTCCTGATGATAGTACATCTCATCCTGCTCAGAATAAGAGTTAAGACATTTCTGGAATGACTGATGGGACCAATCTGCCTTACTTCACTAACATCACTTTAGTCTATCTGATTGCTTCAGGTTACTTTAGGAATTGATGTCTCCAGCGTGTAGTTAGGGTTAGGAGTGATCTACATGATTCTAGCTTCTAAAAATCTCTAGCTAGTCCCAAAAGAGTTTATAATGCCTTGACCTCAAGAAGGGGGCTCTCATTTGGTCTACAGACCAAATCATTAAAACGATCACTCATTGCCCCCAATTATAGACACCAAACCCTGAATGGAAATGTAATTTAGTTCAAGATCATAGCTGTCATGAAATCTAGGTTGGAAAATTTAAGCAAATTCACTTCTCCTAATTTCTAGTCCATTTCGTTCTTCCAGGTATTTTCTAAATTGTAAGATATTAGCAAAGAACATCAGTAGTAAGACATGAATTATGAGAGCATGCAAGCTCAGGGCTTGTGAACTTCTACCACCTGGTCTTCTTGGTTCCAGTTTCCCATGTGTAACTCTCTACTGTCCATGATATATATTCCCTAAGTAAACCTCTTTAAACCTCATGTGATTATATTCTTGGAAAAGCAATATCTTCTGTCATACTTTGAGAATCAGGTCCAAAATTCAGTTGAAGACGATGAACTGATTTCTGTCCTCCTTTGACTTTTGCCTATCATTGTTATCCCTATTTCTCGCATCTAGTTTTAGACCTATCAGCTATTCCACTCAACTGAAGGAAAATCTTTCTATGTACACACACACACACACACACACACACACACACACACACTCAGAATTTTCCAGGATATAACTAGTTGGTTATAAGGAAATATTAAAAGAGATTAAATTTAACTATATATTCAGAACTATCCTTTGGAAATATTAGCATTCCACACAGGCCTATTATTTTAAGATGAGGAATAAAATGCTCATGAGAAGTCTTACCTAAAATTGGAATGGAACATCAAATTATTCTGCTCTTGGTTATCATGAGAGTTCAATTTTGTGAAAATGATTAGATTCTGGATTTGCCACTACAAAGAGAAAGGACTAGGACTAAGAATGAAGAAATCTTCCAGGTTTCAAGTTCTTATACTTTCAGTCTTTACTCATAAAAACTACTGCTGCAAATAATATTCATGAGCAACCAAACAGCACTATAGTCTTTCATCTCAGAATTGTTTTTACAACATCTCATTAGTGATAGAAACAGCTTTACATAGCAAAATATTTTTTGAAGAGCTATTATAACTGACATGAAGAATAAACTATTTATTAGTATTTTGATCCTGAATTTTTTTCATTTGAAAAGTTATTTCAAAGTCATTCAAGACCGATATAAAGGAATAGGAATAAATTGATTTTTGACACCCAAATTCCTTGTTGGTTTTCAAATGACTTCTCACTTACCTAGATATTGTGTGTTTCCTCATACTGTGGACCTTGAATACTGATTTTCATTTAAAAATGTTAAAGGGATAACATTCTGAATTATAAATAACATAAACTCTGTGGGTATTTGAAATTGAAGAGAGTTGAGAAGTGTTGCTTTTAGAAAGAGCAAAGAGGACAAGTGAACAATTTAAAAATGGAATGAATGGAATTTTAAAATGCAAATGAGTGAATCATATTTTCCACAGAAGCCAGATGTCCACTTGCTTCTATGTTACAAATCAGGATAAAGGCTTATTTGTAAGACAAGGTTTACACCATAAAAACAAAATGATGTTTTTAGAAAAACAGTCTATTGATCCATCTGGTTTCAACGTCTATGTAAGAAAAGAAGAAAAAAAGATGGCATTTTGGTTAACTTCACCTCAATTATCAAGATCAGAGTTGTTAATCTTCCTTCAAAAGGTCAATGAATATGCACTAAGTTGTACGCAAAATTTTCTTGAATGTGCTTCATGAGCATTTTCTGTGAATAGGAGCCACGCTTTTAAAAAGGGTTGAATTTCCAAAAAGGTTAAGAAGCACTGCTCTTCCAGCCCAAACATCTACATTTTAAAACCATATTGCTCGCAACTTCCTTTAGATAATGAACAAAAGATTCAAGTATGATGTGTTAAGAAAGTCAAAATCCTGCAAATAAAATTTTTGCTTGAAGTAGTCCAATTTGGTAAGTGCATTAGAAATTAACATCCTTGAGAAATGGGATGGAGTAGAAATGACAAAAGCACTTAATCATAAATTATTACTGGAAATATAATCATTTATCCTCAGAAATGATAATATTAAAAGTCATGGGGCCTCCCTGGTGGCACAGTGGTTGACCGTCCGCCTGCTGATGCAGGGGACGCGGGTTCGTGCCCCGGTCCGGGAGGATCCCACGTGCCGCGGAGCGGCTGGGCCCGTGAGCCATGGCCGCTGAGCCTGCGCGTCCGGAGCCTGTGCTCCGCAACGGGAGAGGCCACAGCGGTGACAGGCCCGCGTACCAGAAAAAAAAAAAAAAAAAGTCACACACGCCAGGCAAAAGAAATGTTAAAATGATATTAATACTTTAAATATTTCTGCATTTATTTGGCTGAGGGCTTGGGTATTTGTAGTAACATGATCAGTTGTCCATATTTGATCCAGTTCACCAAGAAAATAAACAAACTGAGAATTGAGAAATTTACTGTTAACTATATAAAAACCATGTTGAGTCACTGAATTTAACAGTATCGTATCACTTGAAAATTTGTGAATGGGAGGGGCATAAGAAGAACAGAAATGTATGCATCCCACGGTCCTTAAAATCATCCAAAGTTGGCCAAAGTAAGTACTACAGATCCCATTCCTTGTCTTTTTTTTTTTTTTTTTTTTTGCCGTATGCGGGCCTCTCACTGCTGTGGCCTCTCCCGTTGCGGAGCACAGGCTCCGGACGCGCAGGCTCAGCGGCCATGGCTCACGGGCCCAGCCGCTCCGCGGCACGTGGGATCCTCCTGGACCGGGGCACGAACCCGCGTCCCCGGCATCGGCAGGCGGACCCCCAACCACTGCGCCACCAGGGAAGCCCCCATTCCTTGTATTTTTATTTGACTGCTCTATTAGAAATTTCTACTTCAAATACCATCACCTTTATTTCATTTCTCTGTTTTTTAAAAGGTCTACACGGAACAGAGGGAATGGAGAATCATCAATTACCAAGAAAATGTAGGTTGAAGACAGCCAACACATTTCTCAGTAAGGCACCTTCATACCCGGACCCATATAATCCACCAGGGACTGTTACCTGATCAAAATTAAGCCTATTTTCCAATTCCTTTCACTAAATTTAGTTCAACCTTTTCCTTTATATGAACAGAACTTGTCTAACAAAATAAAAATTTTAAACAGGGGCAGGGGGAGGTTAGATAACACAACATGAATAATGTGCTATTTCTAAGGTGTTTTTTTTTTTTTTTTTTTTTTTTGCGGGGGAGAAATGTTAGACCAATTCTTTTTTACCTTCTGTACTTAACAAATTATCAGAATCAGAGAAATATAATGCATTTAATACACGGCCATTCAGGGTAACATTTAATTTCTAAGGTTTCAAGGTAGCGATAGAAGCTACTTAAAAGAAGAAACCTGCGTTTGACCTAATCTTTCACAGTAACTAGGGCAGGCATTTTAAACAGGGAACAGAAGCTTGGTAAATGTTTCTCTCAGTAGGGTTGTAATATTTACTCACACAATAAACAAGAACTAACATTAATTCTCTATTAGCCTTTGTTGGTAAGGAGACAATCTTATTTGGTCTGGAAATAAACTTGAAATCATTTCTTGATCCTATTATTTTCTGAAAATCACCAAGCCATGTCATATGACTTGGACTCTGAAGGCAGGAAATCATCTAAGGCCTTGCTTCTTAACAGTGCCGTCTACAGACCAAGCGGTGAGTCTGTTCAAAATGCAAATTCTCCCGCCCACCCCAGGCCTACTAAATCAGTATCTTCAATTTAACAAGATCCCCAGGTAATTCATATGCAGATTAAATCTGAGAAGCACTGGTCTACATTAGCTGTTCTCAAAGTGTGATCCTCAACCAGTAGCATCAGCGTCATCTGTGGGTTTGTAAAACATGAAAATTCATCAGCCCAGCCCCAGGCCTACTACAGTTTTTAAACTAGTTCTCCAGGTTGTTCTTATGCGCATTATACTTTGAGAATCACTGGCCTAGCTCATTACATTCTGATTTTGTTTCAAATACTTTCTATGTACCAACCTCTCCTGCTACCTGTTCCTTGTTCACACCTGCTAAAAAGAGAATCCTTCTGACACACTGTATAATGGAAAGTAAAAGAAAAAAAAAAAGTCTGTATATTTAGCTGTTCTTGGAAAGCCCTAGAATCCTCTCAAATATTTAAAACAATTTGAGTGTAGGTTTCCCTGTTTGGGTTTGTTACACCAACATCACTCTTGTTATCTCAAAAGATATCATAAAATTCTCATAATAACCTTTATTCATGTTTACTTTTTCATGTGTACACACACACACACACCACTCAAAAAATAGAGGTAATGAATGGGTAGGAAGTAGTCATGAAATTAATCACACATTTATATTTAGTAGTTACTGTTTTCTCCTTTCCTTCCTATGTAATAGAAGAGAAGACAAGAAAGAAAACCTAGTATCAAAACAAATTAGTGGTAGCAGGACTTCACAATAGTGTATAGTTTTAAAGCCAAGAAAAAAAGAACGCTTTAAAGCCAAGGGTCTCCTGAACAGCACAAATTAACTCGGCCCTCCTGTGCAATCTTTGGTCTATCAGCAAGAAGTTCTATTTTCACCATCAATCTAGTTCAGTGTTCTCCTCCTCTAAGTAGTTTTCTTCTCTCTCTGAGGCAAAGTTAGGAGTGCCTCCTCTGACTTCCCAAAGGAGCACTGCCATGCATTTATCATATCCCTTGTTATACTGTGCTGTTAATTTTGGTTTATTGCTTCATTCATCAGACTACGAGTACTGTGAAGGTTTGGAACTTTGTCTTAGTGGTCTCTGAATAACTGATAGCAAGTATGGTCATGCCCTTTAGTCAATACTCAGTAAATATCTTTGAATGAACAAATGAGTATATGAAACTATTGTAGTAAATATATTCTTTATAGCATAAGAGCTCAGACAACAATAGAAACTTCAGGTATCAGAAATAATCTAAAAAAATCACGCATTCCTTCCTATACTACCAGTGTTTGAATCTTGTTTGCTTTGTACCCGTGTAAGCCCTGAACAGTGAAATGACTTGCTCAAATTTATATGGCATCATACTGAAAAACCAGAGAAATATCGTCTTGGTTTTTCCATTGTCCAACATTGCCACTTGAAAGACCATGAATGAACCTTCCAATTATGTGCTTTTGCACTTAAATAATTATGAAAATTACGTTACATTTCAACTGAACCATTGCCTTAGTTTTAGGAAAAAAAAATGATTTTCATTCTGTGCCATCATTTTTAAGCTTAGAAGTTCCCACTATTTGATACAGATTTTCCCCGATCTGTCTTAGGGTATCTACAAAATATTTCCAGATCCCATTTCATCTTAAAAGATGTCTTTCTTTTTCAGTACCTGTGCTTGAACCAGCTTAATGTTAAAGAAGTTGTGCACACACACACACCAAGGAGAGAGCAGACAACTTAACATTGCTTGGGAGGATTTCCTTTCCATGTTTTCATCCCAAACAAGAACATATAATGTTGGGTGACCTTCTGCTCCAGACTGCTCAGGCTATTGTACACTGGCTTCCTTTTCTTAGATGTAGCAAAGAATTCAAGCCTCAAATCTTTGAAGTGGAGCATCAGAAATTTACCATTTTGAAAATCCCAAAGATCTCTGGAGTCAGAGAATCACATCGTTAACAGTACCAAGCTTTCACCCCAAAATTACCTTCCTCCACACTTCAGCTTTCCAAATAGATTTTAGTTGTAGAAGGCTATTCAAGTGTCATATTTGAAGAAATGCAGATAAATAGAGATATAGGAAAAAAATGCGGTCACAATAAAGAAAAGAATGTATATATGAACTGGTCCTTAAGAATATAATTATTCATTAATTTGACTATACATTTATTTGGTTTCTTAGTGAGAACCTTTGTACAATTCTCTTGTATAGGTGATAAAGTCAGTTCGTGAAACACCATTCTTGGGAATGGGAAAATGTTGCAGAGCAAATATATTCAAAATGTGCTCATGGAGCTAAAAGAAATGCAGTGTGTGTGTGTGTGTGTGTGTGTGTGTGTGTGTGTGTGTGTGTGCGCTCACGTGCACTGCAAACTAAATATGTGATTTTGAGATCTTGCAAGGGAAAATATATTATTTCTGTATGTCTTCCCCAACTGCATATACTACAAAATGACTGCATAGATGTCATGTCAAAGTCATAATAATTTCTTAACCATGTGGAGGGAGAGAAAAAAAGTGGATATTGAAAGATGTCATAAACGTCAGTGCTAGAAAACATTGATTTATAGTAAATTCCCAGCAAAACAAGTCTGAAATAAACAGAGATTAATTTTAGAATTTAATTAGTTAAAATATCTAATTCATTCAGATCATGGCAAAGATAATTCCTAAAATAAGAGATCTAGAATATATAATCCTGTAAATCTTTGATTCCATGATATGTGTTAAGATTATTCAGTTTCTTGCTCAAAATGAAACAATGGCACTATAACAGAGGAAAACAAGTTTCTGTAACATTGTGAATGACACTGCCACTGCCATATCTTTTTTTTTTTGCTGTAAATACAGATATTAACTTATTCTTGCTGGTTATAAAAATACTGTAAGAAGAAAAAAATTGAAAACACCCAGTAGATAACTAAAGAGCTTTATGTGCTAAATTCAGTTCGGGTTTAATTTGTGAACAGAAATCTTTTAATGTGTATTGGGTTAAGGATATGTGATCTGGTCACAAACAATGAATGGCCTGGGAGGTAAGAAACAGCTGTGAGCCTTAGAATAAAACGTAGAGAATTTTAAGGTCTTAAATTTATCACTGTTTATGATTTTATACTACTACTATAATCTACTTTAATAACAGCACATGATTTTCATTACTTTGTGAATTCTCAACCCCCTCCTCCAAAAAATCAGATTTCAGAAGTTCTCACACAGTCAAAACCCTCCAACATGAAATTTATAATCAAAGACTAAGCTCAGAAACACATCTAAATTCAGTTCAAGTAAAATATCTCAAATGTTCTCACCTATCGAATCACCCTATGTATTCATCCCTATGTATTATTTCTGCCATAAAAATTATCAGTGTGCTTTCAGAAAGGTTTTTACTTTTACAAAATTATTGAGATGTCTATCTGAAAATCAACGGTAGGTTTGGTGACATAATTATTCTAATTCTCAAAAGCCAGGCATTCATAAATGGGGAGCTATGACTCTTCCTGATGGTAAAGTTCAGGATCTGATAATTGGTACAATCAGAGAGAAATGGTTTCAAAGCTGCTGCAGCAGTATGCTTACCTAAATTGAAGCACAAGCTAGGTCCATGACGAGAAGCACTCATTTACATGTAAAAACTGAGAAATTATATTGCCCAGTAATCAACCTGCCTAGGCAGTTGTTAATAGATGTGTCTCTGCTCCATGCACTAAAAAGCAGAGCCAGGTAGGGTCTTACTTCTTCACCCTCCAAAGGATAAGTTACAAAACAAATCACAGAGAAGGGACTCAGAAAAACACAGGAGCCGTATCTTCAGCCCTGATAAGCTTATTATATGGTTGTGCAGTTATAAGAATCATATCAGGAAAGCCGTAACCTAAATAGACACTTCATTTCGGGG